>NC_135433.1:55582765-55855265 GCF_051991255.1 Vanacampus margaritifer
TCTAGCCGTAAATCAATGTTTCATCAGCAAAATTATGAAAATATGAATTAAAGGTTAAAATCGCATTTAGCATTGCTTTAAATGATTGTCCTGACTAAAATTAGACTAAAACGTTGACAGTTTTAGTTGACTAAATCTAGACAAATAAAATTATGTTTTCTTGGACTAAAAAAAGACTAAAATGCTAGATTTATAGTTCACTAAAAATTGACTAAATAAAAACGGGATGAGGTTGACTAACTATGATAAAAAAAAACGAACAAGCGTGATTGAAACTAAAACTGAGACTAAATTTAAAAATGGCGGACACTATTGCCCACATGATTCCCAATTTTACACCAAAGTAAACGGTTTACAATGTGGGGAATATTTGAAACAGTACCTGCAGCCTTCTGGTCATTAGTCTTAGAAGACTATAGCAAACGTCAAAGATAAAAGAACCGGTGAAAATTCCCATCAGAACTTTACAAGACTTTCGCTGAAGGCAATGATAAGTCAAGAAGCCTTGATTCTACATATAATACATCAAGGATTCTACTGGGAACGCAGTTGGAGGCTAAGGGGGGAGGAGACTGTGTCACACAGGGTTATACCGGTTCATATATGGCAGAGATGGATAGTGAAAGAGTCGACCAGATACCATTGGGAATTTCATGAGTTTCCCAAACAGCCAGTCAATTTGTGGGCCAGTCACTTCTCCATCAACCAATACGGCTGTCGTACACTCACTTCACTTTCCAACGGCGAATAGTAATTGCTGGATGTCAGTCGATCAGTTGCACTCGTCGACAAATGCATGTTCCCGAGACAAGATGTCGGACATGCATTCCCTTGCTGATGAATAGGATTAGCATGTCCGTTGTCCACAACCCCCGACCCCAAAGGGGTACACCGATTCAAGTATGGATAGAATTGGTGGTAGCCTTGCGAAGTGTAGTCTCTCTGACCGCACCTTAGTGCACATGCTTCAAAATCATTGCATTCTATTAGTTCACCACTAGATGGCACTACATAATACACACTGTTACTTTGTAATTCATTTAATCTTTTAAATGTTGTAAATGTTATTTATTTCTATTTCTGTGTTTCTTTCATTTACCACTAGAGAGAGCCTAGTGGTACTTGTACAACAATGAGAATCACTGCTTTAAAGCAATGGACAAACAAGATCATTGTCATATTACAGCTTTAAATTGTATACATGAAAAGTCTCAGGACCACCAAGGAGGTGTCATTCATTCTTCTTTTTTTTTGTAAGTCAGTTGTTACTTGGTGAACCAACACTCTGCTTGGTCTACTATATTATTAAACAACAGTGGAGCTGAGCAAGGACATGTGACACTCCAGCATGAGGTCAACGTTTTTTCCTGTGTGAACAATTGACAGAGCACATGTATCCTGTTGCTCTTGACATGTGATTGTGCGGTTTTTGGCATGGGTTTGATTTATCAGCTTATGTATGTCTTCACATATGTGGTGTATCATGAATTTTAAGGTTTTGTTAGTTAAAAGGGGAACATAATCTAATGGCTTTAACCCACCTCTTTCTCGTTATAGTTGTTGAAAAAAAGTGAGACCAGCTGTGATACAAATGAATCAAATTCATCACAGGAGCAAACAGGTATACCGCACCTCTTAATTCTCTGGAAAAATTCCCAGCTCTACCAAAGTCACACTGTTTATCATTTTCAGCTGGATACCAATGTCCCCATTGTAAAAGTGAGCTGAAGGCACCGATTGATCACAGCGGCAAGATCCCCAACAGATACTTAGTGGGTATCAGTCTGTCTCTCTCTCAACTATTCATCCCCTTCATTCTGATTTACAGAGAATCCATTTCTTACAGTCTTTGCAGTACACGCAGCAGTGGTGAGACAGAGGCGGTCCTCTCTGTTACCTTATTGAAGATAACCTTACCTCACATGACTACACACACTGTACCTGGCATGTGCTTGATTTACTGAATTTGATTGGACATGTAAACAGATGCTGATCAAACGATATTTGTTTTATGTCCAGTTTAGGCCAAATATACCATAACAATTCGAAAAAAAAAAGGAATCAGAAAATCGGTTTTGATTTCAAAAGAGCGCATTAAAATTTAACCAAATTTGATATTAAAATATAGATATACATTGAATTGTCTTTTATTGGAGAGATCCATTTTTCAAGGAAATGCCACATTTACAGCACTGAAAAGTTCATGTGTAAAATGACCACACACACAAAAAAAGATTACATTATGTCCTCTTTAACTGAGCTGTAAATCCAAGTCCATGTTCCTTTTGGTCACAGGATATTACTTTTGGAATTATATATTAAAAAACAGAAGAAAAAAAGATTTGTTATCGTTATCTGATTTAAATAGAAACATAATTAAAATACAGCTTTATTTTCTTGTTTGATGACTGGAACGAATAAGAAAAATTCTAATAATAGTTACATTTTTTATTTTAATTTCTAAAACGAAAATAGGATATAGCACGAGTGAGATACAAATGGGAAACCTAATCTCATCTATTTGTTTTGCATTACCAGAAGTTGTCAACGACAGCATTTCTCAAACTGGCCAGGAGATAGCGACAGCGTGGTGTCTGAAGACGATGGAATGTTCTGTAATGAATGATCATGAACCTCCTAAATCAACAAAGAAAAAAAGGGAGAGAGAGAGAGAAAGAAAATAAACTAGTGCTAAATAAAACCTGAATGAAAATTAACTAATGAAAATAAGACATTGCTTTTGAGTTGTCGTTCGTTTCGTCCCTTCTGACCACCAGGTGGCGGTGCTGAAACAGCACGGAAATCCCCCACCCACTTGAGAAAGAGTTCCTAAAATGACATTTCCAGGGTTCCGGCTGACGTGATCCTCATATATAAAAGAGGATCGTAACCGGAACCCGGTCTCTTTGACCTTCTCGGCGGTTCACTCACTGTTCTTCACAGCCGTCGCTGGTGGCCTGTGATCTTTTTGATCGGGGCAGCGAGGTATTTTCGGTGTATTTTTTTAGCTTTTGGAATATATGTACGGACGCTGGAGCTCCCTTTCCATTGTTCCATGTTTTCTGCGCCTCATCGTTGAGTGCAGCATCAAGTTTGTGAGTACGTTGGGTGTAAGTCAACAACTGTTGCCGTCTTGCCTACGGTTGCTTTGACTTGTTTTGAATACAACTAGCTAGTGGTGGTATCCTTTTCTAGCTTGATGTTGTTTGATGGCTTTGATATTGTCTGTCATGACTTCAGCAATCTTATGACAACACTCACGACCACTTAGGTGTTGCTGTGAGTACGTTGTGGATACGTTTCTTCCGTTGGGGAAGAGGCCGGTTCTCGTCCCTCTCCCACGCGAAGATAGCAGCCTGTTGACTTGCGCACTCATTGCGTGTCGATTGGAGGCTGCTATGGACACCGTCGCTCGCTGTAAGCACTGTGTGATCCTTCTTGCCCAAAGAGGGACGCACTGACTGCTGTCGCCCAGCTGCTGGTGCGGTCTATACTCCGGTGAACACAACCGATGTTGCGCCTCACCAGGACGCAGCGGCTGACCAGGGGTGGTCATCGTCGGTGGGAGCAATGACCCCTCGCGGGGGTCGGGCAAAACGCAGTTCTGTTTCTCCTGCTCCTCCTGACCATTGGAGTAAGAAAAGTAGGCTGATTCTCAGATTGCCTTGCAGTTGAGCCGTTTGGAGGTGAGTGTGATGGCAATAAAAGCTCAGTTGGGTAATCAAAACCCTTTTTTGCCCTATGCAGGGGTGGATCGTGCCCCCCGACCCCCAAGTATATACTTCTCCCTCAATGCGCCCAATGAACTGTGCTTTAATTTTCAGACACAATTAGTACATAGATTAGTGTGTGCATCTATTCACACAAATAAACCTGATACAAATCAGGTCCTTGGGTTGGGGTAGGATTCGATAAGCTGGGTGCACTTTAGCAGTCAGCAATCCAAATCTGTCCAATTAGTTTCAAACTCTATTATTGTGACAAATTCATTCTTAACACAACTCAGACCACAGGATAATCTTTTAAAGCATTAGATTATGGTTCTTTGTTTTCCTGGGTCAGAAAGGAGCAAAAATAGGGCAAAAGCAGCCTACTTATGGACCAGGCCTAATTTTGCTTCATGCTTTTGGCATTAATAGAATTAAGTGCTATTATGGGTTATAATAATAATAATAATAATGCATTGAATTTATATAGTGCTTTTCTCGACACTCAAAGACGTTTTACAATGGAATGAATACATTATTCATGTGCTCACACATTCACACTGTGGTGGCGGTAAGCTACTTAAGTAGCCACAGCTGCCCTGAGGCAGGCAGACGGAAGCGTGGCTGCCAGTGGGCGGCTCCGACCACCACCAAACATTCGCACCTTCCATATACCAGTGTGAGTAGCACTGGAATGTGTGTGAAGTGCCTTGCCCAAGAACACAACGGGTTATGTAACTGGGAAATATTATTTCTGCAGGTTTTTTTTTTCCCTCCACAAAAACAAATTATGATCTATTTAAATAGGCAATGTGGTCATAAAAAAACCCACGTACATTTAATAGTGGAAAATGACACCACATCTGCAAATATAATACATTATTTGTTTAGTCCACATTCATTGCATATTGCAGTGGCAGTAAGAAATCTGATTACCCAAAGTGTTAAAGCTACTGAAAGTAGAATATTCCATTTCAATTCGCTACTGCTACCTGCTGACGAAAAATGAAACTGCACATACCGTTCTTCACATACACCCACATCACATCCGCAGACAGGGCGCGGGAAATTCTAACCCGATTCCAGTCTGAAAACTATTGGCCAGAGGCTTGCAGGAGTACCCATTGTGAACAGCTAAGGTGTTAATCTACTAATTAGAAGGCATTTCAGTCATAAATGGTCAAATAAAAAGCTTACTGTAAAGTGAGCATTAAGACTGTAACCGCAGGAAGACTCCATCTTAATTAAGTTTGTTGTTAAGACATTTAAGGCAATGTGTTCTGTTTGTTTGACATTTTGCATTGTTTGCATTGTTTAACTGCTTTTCATACTTGTGTGACAAGTAAAATGTTAATAAATAAAGTGAGTCATGTCTGTCTTATACTTATATCCTTTGTGATTAATTCACAGATAAGCTTTAAGAACATATCTCACTGAGCAGCGCAGGCTTGTGAGGGTGTGCACACGTAACAAGTGTTGCTTTTTTGGCAAGTTTCGTTCAAACATCGCAACATCAAGATACTCACCACACTCTCAAAGACAAGAAAAACAGTTTGTGTTCATGAAAAAAAAAGCTATAGGTTTTATTAAAAGAATATCGCCGGCATCGGGTCAAAACCTCCTAAGACACAATTAGGCAAATTTAATATTTTTTCAAAAATCTATACTTTTGGTCAGTCCACATGTGTTTTTTTTTTTACGAATTACAACCCATCTAAAGTGTTGAAAATGGCCCTCTCTTTGATGATGCGATACTAATGTTTGAACAGAAATTCCGTTTTTGGGGTCTCCTGGAAAGTGACGATTTTGGAGGTACAAGGTTTTGGCCATATTTAATATTATTCTAATATTATGCACAGATCGTGCATTACCACGACACTTAAATATTAGGAAAATAAAGTAATTAATTATCAATTAAAATTTATTACAGAAAAAATATCAATAATAAATCATTGAACTAATTTTAAGTGTGTATTTGCAAAATGTAGCCGACTTGGACATTGTTCTCTCGAAGACATAGGTGTCAAACTCCGGCCCTGGAGGGCCGCAGTCATGCAGGTTTTGGATGTTTCCGTTCTCCAACACAGCTGATATATGATCAGCTCATCAGCAAGCTCTGCATAAGCCTGATAAAGATCCTGCTGATTGGAATCAGCTTGTGTTGGAAGAGGGAAACCTCCAAAACATGCAGGACTGCGGCCCTTGAGGACCGCAGTTTGACACCTATGCTCTAAGATAAGGCTTTAGTTGTGCTACACTAAATGCACAGCCCAGACATACAGTATGCTTAAGATGGGAGATATGTTGTCACATGTACTAGAATGTCAGTTGGCCTCTTGGAAATTGGTCAATTTTGGAGGGACATCCAAAATGTGCAACTATATGGGTGCATTGAGGAGTTTAAAATAGTAATGTTAAAGATTTTTCTTAGGGGTGGGGAGTGGTGGAAGTTGACATCATGCTCGTCCCTCTGTAAATGTAGTGTTGTGTTCGCTGCATACAACACAACTGGGATGGAAACTGAAGAAAAAAAACAACAACAAGAAGCCGGCTTCAAACACAGCCCAAACTCCTGCTCAGAGTTCGGGAAAACTGAAAAAACGAAGAATTTATTCGAGTGCATGTACTTGCACGCGCACAGTGCATGACGAGCTTGACACAGAGACTGCAGTTACAACTTAGGCCAGAGGAGTAAAAAAGTAGCAAACTCCGCAATGCATCATTAAGATACATTTTTGACAGGCAATTAATTATTCTCAACAAGCTTCATCAAGGTGTACGACTGACTTAAAATGTAACTAATATATCTATTTGTGAAACCAGGCCGTATTTGAGTATTTTCATATCTTAATATTAATTGTGGTTATTGGTTGTAACAATTTTACAACGGTGACAATATTGCCTTGGAGGAGATTTATTTACATTTCCATAATTTCCAATAGCAAACATTTTTTCAAATCTGAAACGGGATGTATTGGCAGTCTACCAAGATTGAGGTTGAGGTTCAAGATTCCACTGTAAATCATAAAATGCAACATTCCACATTCAGTTGTATAACGTGATGTTTTATTTGAAGTTGCCATCTTTGCCAAACAACCATTAAAAACCAAAAGTACCATTACAAGATATACAGTAGATATTTTTTCAAATAGACATGTTTAGGTAGTATTTATGCAAATAAACATATTACACTACTTGATTTAATCAACTCCGATTTATTTTCAAGTAATCTTTAGATGTAATCTAAAAAAGGTTCTGAACAGATTATGTCAAAAACTCAAAAGGAAAATACTAACACACATACAGCAGAGCACAATCAAACACTGCATATTAAGCCTAAAAATACATCAATCCACAGCTCTTTATACATTTTAAGCATAAAATGCACAGGACCAAAACAATTTAAAAAATCAATCTCAATTTAAATGGCAGAATGAAAAGGATTGTCCTTAATAACACAGAACACTAATACACATACACGTAGATTAACAATATATTTTGCATCCAAGCAGGTAGCCAAAGATGCTACAGAAGAGTGAAAAAAATGGGTCTAATTACCTCTCTGTGTGCTTATACAGTATTTGCAAACTCTAGTTTATTTGCTCACACTTAGATTAGATCATATTTAGTACAATTTGCATTTCCCATTGTACATATCTAACTTCAGGAGATGCATGTTTTTTTTTTTTTTCAATATGTGCTGGAAAATTTGTTCCAAAATAATAATCCCAACCGTTGCTGAGGCACATATTTAAAAAAACAAAAATAAATTAAAAAAATGTTTGAAGATTTTACACCGTTTATTTATATTCTGTACCTTCTGCCATCTAGAAGAACATATAATTGTTCTACCTGTCACTGGCATAGATCATCGTACAAGGTTGCATTATTTGTACTAAATAAATAACTTTGGGACTAATTAATTGGAATTGGATAATTTCCCGTGGCACATGAATGTGCCATGGCACATGGCTGGTTGAGAAGCTCTACATTACACCAACCACTACACTATTGCATGCTGTCAACAAACTGATCAGTCCTTCTCATTCTGCCTTTAAGTCGATCAAGTCACTCGATAGTCTTTGAAAAGTTGAATAGTTCTATTTATATACACACACTTGTGAAGGAAAAACAAAACACAACTTTAAATAGTTTTAATGAAAAATATTGAATTCCACTTCTGAGTGATTTAACTGCGTCTTTCAACATATTCCACTAAAGGTCACACAACACAATACTCCCTTTCGAATACAGCATTAGACACATAATGAATTCAAAATAATCCTTGTACATATTTCAAGGTCTACCTCAACTCACCTTATAATGTAAAATCAAAATTTTCTTATTTTCATCAGCAGTTTTATATATTATATTTGATTGTATGTGGCTAAGACTATCTAATTATTGCTTAGGTTAATTTCAGGGTTTTTTTTCATCGTCCCCATTACCTTAAATTTACAGAAATTATTTTTTGTTTACATAACAGATTTTGTAAGTGATTATATAATTTACCATACAATGGCCCATTAAAAATATCCTATAAATCAATCAAATAAAGTCATTTCACCCTTTTGTGATTCCTGAAAACATATGCTACGTAGAAAGCAGAAGAGTCAACAATGTCGTGTTATATTTTAAAGAAAAAGTTGGAAAGTCTAAAAAGCATTAATTGCAGAAATGGACAATATCATTGACAACAACTGTGAAGACATTTGGCTGAAACAGCCTGAACACGATTCAAAATATCATTTCAGGCAGGAGGAACTTTCCAGCCTTGATGTGCGCTTTTATTTTTTATAAATACACCTGGTAACAGTACCTTCACATTGGCCATCAAAGCCTACCCTTTTCCACCTTATGGCTGTCCTGTGTGTAAGGTATCGTGTGTAAGGTAAGGCGTAGAGGCGGCACACCACCAGTGTGTAAGGGAGTGCGAGTTGAAAACAATTGTGACTGTCCACACATCTAATTATCTCAATGCAGATGTTTGAATGCACATTTTAGAAAGCCATGTCCCACTCACGGAACAACTGTTACCTCTCTGATGCAACAATTTACCAAGAAGCCAGTGTGAACGTGGTTGTTAATATGTAAGTGAAGCCACTCAAAGATTAGAGTGATAATAAAAAGTCACTATCTTAATTATCTCAATTATTTTGAGGACCACTGAGACCTTTGCTTTTACAAAGAACAAATGTTTGGGACACAGTAGATACAAATAAGGTAGTATGGTTGAGAAAAGAGAGGCCTGATTGTTAAAACAAGTTTGCATTAGATGATGATAGTGTTATGTTTATTATTAAAATCTCTATACATGCTCAACATTGCTTAACATTAAAATAAATATTTAGGCCCTCCTATTTGCTATGTTTGATCCCTGTCGCGTTGGAATGATTGTTGATACATGGCTGCACAGAGAAATTAGAGTCGTCGCTGCGTATACAGTGGTGATTGAAACTTTGGGCACCCCACATAATAATTGGTATTACTTGTGCATAAACAAGCCAAGTAAAGATAGAAAAATCTCCAAAGGGCATCAAATTACAGATGAGACGTTCTTATAACATGTCCCAAAAAGATTGAGATTATTTCCATCATTTACACTTTCAAAATAACAGAAAACCAAATAACGGGGTCTGCAAACGCTGGGGCACCCTGCAAAGCTAACACCACCTTGTACTGACACTTTTGGCAAGTATCACAGCTAATAAACGCTTTTTGTAGCCAGCCAAGGGTCTTTTCATTATTGTTTGAGGTGTCTTTGGCCATTTTTCCTGACAAAAGTCTTTTGTTCTTAGTTTTTTAAGAGTTCTGGGTAGTGTGTTACACAACGCTCTTGTTGATGTCAGGAGATTGTGAAGACCATGGCAAAACCTTCTGTTTACACATCTTGATGTAATCCGCGGTGCATTTTGAGGTGTGTTTATGATCTTTATCCATTTGTAAAAGGCAACCTATCATTAAGCTTTTTCACAGATGTTAACAAGTTAGCATCCAAAATGTGCTAACTTTTTTTCCTTGGTCTTCCAGTTTTTGCCTGAACTCCCGCTGTTCATTTCTTAATTACATCCCGAACAGAGGATACTGGCATCTGAAAACCCTGTGTTTACCTTCTTATCGCGTTCTTCTGCTTTGTGAGGCTGCTCAGTTCTTCATGTCGGCTTTTCCTGACATTTTTTTCTGCTTTATAGTCTTCACTAATTGTTGAGGCAAGATCAAATCATTATGGCCATTTAAAACCTTTGTGATCAACATCACCTGATCTTTCCAGACGATGATTGTGAACAATCCATGACATTATCAGGTCACAAACTTTCCAAAGGGAGAGGTGCATGCTAAAAACTTTGCAGGGTGCCCAAACGTTTGCAGACGCAGTTATTTTATTTTATTTTGAAAGCGTAAATGATGGAAATAAAATCAAACTTTTATTTATTTTTTATTTTTATTTTCTCACATTTTTACCTGGGGTGCCCAAACTTCTGATCTTCTGATCCCCACTGTACCTGTGATCTCATAGTAATGCCACACTGTATTTCCGCTGTAACAGAGTGTACAGCAGTCTAGCAGTAGAAGAGGACAGAGCCATGGCTGATTTGCTATGGACATAAACAAATTCCAAAAAATGTCACAGTGGGGGGCTTAATAGGCATTCGATCGATGATGGCTGCCAAAAAGCCAACAGCTGTTTTAGGTTACAAAAATCCTTAACACAAATGCTATGATCACAATTTTCACTCAGCCAAAATCTAACTGCCTTCAGGCCCACATAACACAAAGGCCAGTATTCTACTTGGCTGGAAACAAGCCGCTTTGTTGGTTGCAGCCTTGCTTATTGCCTTGAAAGAAAAAGTGATGCTCGATTTAGTGTCAAAATGTGTTGCATTATTTATCTTGTTCTTGTGTGGGGGACAAGCGTAGACTTTGAACAGTGTAGTACTCACAGCTGGTACACTCTGGTAATCTGTCAATTCAACCAACTGACCCATTAAAATGTGATGTGGTGCTAAAATTGTGGTGTCCAGCGTATACTATTTCTTTCACTATATATAAAAAAAACTAAAACATAGTCATTTTAATATAAGACTAGTAGATAAGATAGTGCCTGCTATCATATAAGGCAAACTTTTATGAGCAGTCAGGGTATCAGTGAAAAGCGCAAATGAGGATATTTTTTCTATTTATAGCTCAACTACAGTATATTAGCAGTTAATAAATAAGAGGACAGTGTAATTATACAAACAAGGAATAGCAATATACTCCAGTGTAGGACATACAGTGCATGTAAACAACTGAAAAAAAACAAAACAGATCCAGTCGCACTTGAATACAACAAAGCTTAATGGGTACAACTAATAGAACAGATTATAAATTGTACACAAGTGGCTGGAAATGAGCAGCACACTTGACATAGGTCTTTGCTGAAAGCCTTTTAGTTAACCACGGAACTCCAAGCCTTCACTTGGGCAAATTACAAACAAAATTTAAATTAACATTTGTGCATAAAGCCAACTACGTCACACAAGAGCTTGATGTAACTTTTTCTGAGGATGTTATAAATGTTCTCCAGAGGCTGATACTTAGCATAGTATATCATTTCAATTTCACTCTTCCTTTATTGATTTACTTGGGGTTCTTTAGATTGTACTTTCTCCATTTTTATGATTAACAGCTGCGTTCAGAAATAAATGGGAGTGGAGGGTAGTCACAAATTAAGAGGATAAATACTAGGGTTGTGCCAAAAAAATCTATTCTCATAAGAATCATTTAGTACGATTCAGAATCGATTTTAGTCCCAAAATAGATTTTATTCAAATAATTTTATACTGTCTTGCCTTTGTCTGTGTGTGCCTTTATTTGGAGCCCTGTTCATGTTGTACCCGGTTTGGCCACTGAGGGGCAGTGTGGTTTCAAGCGGTCTAATACGCTGTTAAACTATAGCCACTTTAGAGAGTAGAAGGAAAAAGTCACGATCAAGTTATTCCAAAAAAAGCGGAGCCGTTCTTTTGAGTGATAAAAGTGCCGCGAGTAGTGCGCTAATTAGCATTAGCGAGTCAGACTGGAGTAGATCAATACAATTCCTTGCACATCTATAGATTGAAGCAAAAATCATTGTCAATCAAATCATTTTTGAATAAAAAAGCGTTCCTAATCGAAAATCGATTTGAATCGAATCGCAAGTCCAAAAATCTGAATCGAATCGTGAGACATTCAAAGATTCCCACCCCTAATAAATCCGTCTGCAGGTGGCCTTATGTTGTGTCATCCGAGTTCATGAATTAAACTGAAGAGGTGAAATTATGATCCTCCTCATTAAATTACGTGGCTTCACTATTGCTGCAGCAGCCACCACTTGCTTTTGAAATTTGATGATGTTACATATAAGAACATATAAACTTTTCCTGCACTTAAGCATGTGCGATATTACTAACTGGAGATGTTTGAGAAGTTGTATTTTTGAAATATGTACTGTATTTATTGATGTACGATATGTTCAGTATTTAGAAGTGCAGTCCACATATTTACATAGTGTATCATGTTTCATGAAACATGAAAAGTTTGATATATTGAAGTGGCAAAACAAAATTGTTGTAGTCCACACTTTAGTTTGTTTGATTTCTTACTGATTTAGTATATATTTATGTTGTTTAAGCCACATGTATGTGGCAGAATTATGCTGTTGTGGTGAACGCTTAGACTGCACATCAAAGTATTTAGTAAGTTTACACCTGAATTGTAGTAGATAAATGGTCTTTTGTATTAATAATGCTTAATTTGTCTTTTTGTTAACACCCTATAATGAAAAAAAAAAGTTAAATTGCAATCATAAGCCCTAGTGTACACAGAATATTTTTTTCAAAGCCTGTGAGTATCCATGATATCTTCAAGTACTGGACAAACAGCAAGTGTTGTAGTGTGGCATAAGGTATTTAAATTTGGTGGAAGGTAAAGCAGGAAAGGAACATATTTTAAACACTTAACTCCTATCCTAAGACGTTAGTGGAAGAGTTGGCACTTCTTCTTCCCCTCGACGTGACACACTGAGGGCCCTATGTTTATGCACAATGAGAGTCTAGTGCAAAGCGCAATCTAACATGCATGGAGCTTTCTTTCTTTTGGTGTTTTCATAGACTGGCACAGGCAGAAGGGGGTAAGGTTTAGCCAACTTGTTAGCCATCCAAAGGAAGTGGCTCCCCTCATTTCCTTTCAATTCAGCACAGAGAGAGGTGTGCGGTTTACAAGGCATGTAGATGTACATGTGCAAAGTACATTTAAAAAGGAACTGCAAGAAATTCTCACTGTGGCGTGGGCACTTAGAGATTGCCTTCTTTTTACAATACTCCCTTACAGCACTGCTTGAAGATCATGAATGGAGACCGCATTGTACACTACATTAAATTACAATGCGCTCAAAGGATACTCACAGGGCACATTCCTTGGAAACTGCTAGTAGTACCAGATATTTTGAATGATATTTTTCCACTGAATATTTCAGTTTTATTGTATTTCTAATTACCTTTTATCCGTTTTGGTTTTCAATATAAAATGTGTTCATAAATAAATGGAGGAACGGTCAAAGAATATTGCCATTCATTTTATTTTATTAGAAAATATTATAACGCAATATATATCCTTAGTGGGATATAAAATGACCTATATGAGGACAGAATATTTGGTCCATTTTGCACAGCACTATGCCAAAACATCTTTTGTATTATCACATCATATAATGATATAAAATAATGATAATGACATCAGGGATATCATATATCGTTTGTAGTATTTCATTTCCTCACTCAATGAGAATCGATCAGAAAATCCATATGGAAATCGGAATGACGAAATTCTTATTAAATTCTCATCCCTATTCCACAGGACCTTTTAGATTGAAAATAAATGATCCCATCACTCCTCAGTTTCTCACTATCATCTCTGGCAAAGTTTTGACGCCCGACCAAGTCCAAAAGCAAAAATAAGTATTTAAAGAAGACAAAAAGGAATTTAAACGAGTCTAGAGAGGACATAGAAGATAAGGGAGTGAGAAAGCAGACAACAGCTAAACCCAGCAGCATACATAATTTACAGGTTTGGACCTTGGCAATCCAATGAGGCCTTTAAATTGTTCCAAACTATGAATAACAAACTGAGGGCTCCCACTGATTTTTATGCTATGGCAATTAGTATTTGGTGTGTACGTTTTAGGTTTAGGTATTGTAGGGTTTATGCTATATTGCGCATGGGTCTTATGAGAAACCATTCTGTGATCTAACAAGGTTCCAGTCCCCTGTCTCAGCATTGGAATGTCGTTTTATATGATATAAAGATAAGACATTTTGTCTTCGACCCACACCCCCGCTTTCTTTAATTCTGTTTTGCGTTCTATTACCCACCCCCATGCTTGTCTTGCATCTTTCTCTCGCTGGTCAGTAACGTGTAGAGTACCAGTCATTGTCGGTCTGCTGAACAAGCTCATTGACGACATCTAGCAGGTTATAGTTGTGTTTCTTTAGCAGCCGCTGGTTGAGTGGTCTGTCCCCAAACCCCATCTCTACGAGCACGGCCATCATGGTCTCTTGTGTGGACTCGTCTACTGGAGGCTGCACAAAAACAGATCAAGATCAATCTCTGCTCAATGCTACTCATGCTGGAAGAGAAGGTACACACATAAAGACAATCGGGCTTCCCGTTTTTGCCTCATCCCAAGCCAGGACACGCCCAACAATCTTATATTTTATTGGTTAACAATTAACCAATAATGTAGCCATATGTAGCAAATGAACATGGGGGAGGGGAATGGGGTGGTTGATTGAGTGATCAGCATATGTGATTGTTTTCATTTATTACAACTGATTTTATTATTTTTAAGGGGTGGCTTTGTTTTTATGTGTTTTAGATTGTGTATGAAGTGTAAAAGGCTTAACCAGGACGGGGGTTGTAAATTAACATTTGCTAAACTGTGTATGCTCAACATCAGCTGCAAGCTTTGTTTAGTATATGTCTGATTGCATTGTTCCTGTTAAATAAACTAATAAAATGAAATGAAAAAGATTGCCTTATAAGAACCGTTTCGGATTAACGTTATGTCTGAGGTGTGTTCAGAGTGGACTTCCGGTACTCTTTAGAAACACTCAGCAATTACCGGCGCATACTCAGAAGAGCATGGTCGCCTTCGTGTTGTCTAATCACCAACGAAGAAGCTCTCCTCATTCAGGTTAAGACATTGTTTTTGGAAGGTCAAAGTGGCCAGCAGATTCCAAATTTGGCAACTTTACGCCAGTAATGAAAAAACACTTACTATTATCATGTTTTTCACTCAAGTAAATAAGGGAAGCCATTATACTGCATCAAAGAAGCAACAAATGCGCTCTTTCATGGAACAGAAAACATTCCAGCTCTGAAAAATGGGCTTCAGAATCAATAATACTGACCCACCATACAGCAATGATTTTTAAGTCATTTGATTAGTCACTGCAAGCGAAGTTCAATGAACAAAACACGTGCAGCGTTGTGCACACATTAATAGATTCAGTGTTTGCCCCACCATGTTAAGCCTTGGGCAGGCCACCTAAGTAAATTGGCCACCACCCAAGTAGATTTCAAGAAAATTTAATATAAATATATTTTTTTCAAAACGTGTCACGACCAGATACACTGCATATAACATTAGTTCGCTGTCACACACTTGTGGATCATTAAATTAGAGGAGACGCAAGTAGCAGGATTGAGAACAACCAGAAAGGATGCAGAAAGGGAAGTACCTGTGTCGGGCCTTGTCCAGTAAATAAAGCTTTGTAGGCAGAAGCAGCAACTGACAGCGCTCCTTTAACCAGGTCACTGGTGACACCTGGATGCCTGAGGAGAGACAACAAACATGTCAAATATGTCGTATCGCAAAGAAATTTTGAACATATTCAAAATGTGATGGTGACCATAAAATCTGTTTGCAACTATGAAAAACTGTTTGCAACTATGAAAAACTGTTTGCAACTATGAAAAACTGTTTGCAAACGTCTTCGCAACCTTTTGACAAAAAAACAACTTTGGCTACATGTGCAACATCTTCACAAGCCTTCGCTACTCAGTGAAATACGGGCTTAGCTCCATGGTCGTCAAGGTAACTTAGCATTGCCCAGGCATTGACAAGGCAGAATGTGTGGCTCATTAAAAAAAACAAAGTAAAAAAATGTGGTGCAATTCTTGATCTTTGTAGTATTTTAAATAAAGCTGCTATTAAGACATACAGGAGCTGTTTTAAATTGAGGAAAAAGCAGAATGTGTCTCCTTTAAAGGTCCCATCGTATGAAAATGCACTTTAGTGTTTTGTTTTGTTTTTAAATCAATAATATGCATCCCCGGCCTGTCTACAATCGAACCAGGTATGAAAAAAGTCAGTCCGCAACTTCTTTATCTTTGTGCTTCAAACGGGCAGATTAAACTTCCGTGACTTAGTGACGTCAAAAAGACACGGAAGTGCACTTGACCCAGCCCCCTCGGGTTAGTGGCACCACCTCTGGTAAAGGTTTGTCACGCCCAATGAAATTCGAGGAGCTGGCTGCCTTTCTTTTTCTTCCTGTGCTCGCAAATGCACTGTGGAGAGGGGAAACAATGATCAAGAAAAAGTGGTTGCTTCCTTGAAGGACGTGTACTGACAATTTCTCAAAGGACTGTTTTGTTAGTGAAAGCCTGTTCAGAGCTGGATTTGCAACACGTTTAAATATAATGGATCGGTCCCAACAGTGTGACACGACTGCAAACGGGAAAGATGTAAGTTTAATATTTTTTATTTAGCCTTCCTCTCTATCCTTTCTAAAAAGAGATGTGTACCTTCTACCATATTACTGGTGTATTTTTAGTGCCTGAAGTGGGAACTACATTTGTCGTGTGGAGGTTGTTTGGTTACAAGACGTCAGATATGATAAAGCAGACGGTGGTTAGATAATATGCAGCAGTTGCGTATTGTTTTGTCAAGATACAAACCGCGATTTAATTTGCCGTGACTGGCAACTCACCACCTAGTTGACATGACTTTGTGATGCTAACCGGCCGCTAAGTGGTCTCGACGAGACGGCTTGCACGTTGCGACCGCGCAGTGGCCTAAATGTGCACATTTGTGTTATTCATAACCGCTTGTAAATGTCTACAAGCATTCACGGCAAATCTGAGACATTCACGGCAAAATAACGTTCGCATGAGATTTGCCGGTTTCGGCAAAATAACCATTGCACAAACTAACGCTACAACATAGTCTCTGTAGTAACGTCATGCTATTTATTCTTAGGGTAAAACGTTATGCCACTTTTCCACATATTAAAATAGTTCTCAAATGTGTAAAATGCGTGTCTGTATTTTTCTTTTCTTTTGCTCCCATGGCCAGTCGTTTCCATTCACAACATTAGCACAAGGCTACCATGACCGAAATCACTGCCCCTTCGAGAGAGAAGGGTATGGCCTAGGCGTGGCCTGGTGCAGCTATTTACATAAAAGTCACACACCCCTAAAACAGGCTATTTTGAACAGAGCGTTTTTTGGCTGATTTAGGGACAGCAAAAATATTCGATCCAAAGTCAATTTTGACGAATGCACATCACAGACATGTCTTTTACACATCTGAGAACTAATTTTGTATGTTGAAAAGTTGAATAATATGAGACCTTTAATATCAAGTTAATTAATTTGCTGTTTGTTATACGGTTTTGTTCCACACCATATAATGCAAGATATTTACTGAATAAAATTCTAAAATAAATCCTAAATAAATAAATATTTACGGAATAAATTCCGCAAAATCCGCACTACTGCTAAAAATGTGTGGATAATTCTTACCTGGGATTCTCAGAGCAGTCTACCTTTGTGTCTGTAGTGGCTTCTGATCCTTCTGACTGTTTCTTTTCAGCACCTGAGGATGAGAGACAAGACACTATTATGTAGCACGAACCTTGATATTTCAATGCTGTGATTTTTTTCATATGAAAACATTACCATCCTCAGTTTGATACATTTCAGAGTGCTGTGTTTCCTCCCCATCTGGAACATTTCCCCTTGCTGCTTCCCCACTGCTCTCTGGACTGTGAATATGAATAACAATTCCACATTGACACAATCAGGGAATCCCATCGTCATGTGCAAGCAGCAAAAGCAAATACCATTCTCTCACATAGCATGATTGATACACTTGCAGTCATTGGTGTAGCCTTGGGTGTTGCTGTAGTATGCTCAGATTCGCTACTTGGATTTTTCTAACTTATTTGCAAATATTTTAACTAGTGGTAGACCGATTATCGGCCGGGCCAATTATCGGTGCAGATATTTGGCATTTTGACATTATCGGCATCGGCCTTTTTACAAATCTGAAAGCCAATAAAGCTGGTATCTCCCTGAAAGGTGAATGCTTGCGAATGTAGCAAATTTCGGGTTTTCATCAGGATTTGTAAGATGTTTTACAGACAGTTTTTACTTGTCGTGAACACATTTCGAACATATTCAGGCAATTTTTTATAGCAAAGATCTTTTGAAACCTTTTACGAACCTCGACAAGAACCCCAAATTAGCTACATTAGCATGCATTTGTCGCTCAATGAAATACAGGGAACTTTTCATTTATGGATCTATTTAAATGTCCACTTTATAAAAAATTATGCTGACTCTAGGAGCTCTATACACTTTTTATTTTTCTTAATAATAAAATAAGGCAATTATGTTGACATTTTGGAAAACTTTATTTACAGTAGAAAACTTTATGGAACTATTTAATTGCTTATTTTTTAATTGGCTTAATACATGCTGATGACCCTGGAAGCTAGCTGCAATTTTTGTTGTATATTTTTTAAACAAATCTGTCAATTCTTTATATGTTTAAAACTAAAAGAAAAGTTTTTGGGGTTTTTGGTTTTAATTTTGACACTACTATTTTCTCTTTTACTGCAAATGACTTTTGGCTTGAAATATTTGTTATCGGCTGTCTCCGTTGATTAGTAGTAATCGGTATCAGTATCGGCCTTGAAATAAACATATGGGTCTATCACTAATTTTAACCAACAAAAATGATGTGATGTTGATAAGTGACATTTCCTCTGAATTAAAGAGAATATGAAAGTTATTAAAAATGAAAAGGAATAACCATAAATCAATGTTACAATTCTTATATATATTTTTTTATTACTGATTAATATTTTTTTTAAATAATGATTTATTTTTCCTTTATTTAATTACTTTTTTAATTAATTATTTAATAGATAATTATTATAAATTAACCACAAATTAAAGGGAATAACCATACAAACTGACCTTGGTGTAAGGATGGTTGTAGGTGGTGCTACCACCTCAGGTGTCAGTGGCTCATCATCGAGTGTCTGAGATGTGCAAAGCATGTCGTTAGCGCTGCTGTTGCCCAATGTTTCTGTAATGTCAAGTTCTTTGTCCTCTTGCGCGGAGGTACCATCTGAGTGCTCACAGGTAAGGATTTCAGGGTCTGTGGGTGTACTTGGGGGGATGTCACCAGGTTGAGACAGAGCAGAGCTGCAACACATTGAGGAATATAGAATATGTACAAAATAATTTGTATTAGGTATTCAGGACTGTGTAGCACCTATGGTCGTTCTAGGTGCCCAATTAGTCTAAACACAACATTCTGATTAATATTGCATTTGTGGATTAAGAATTAAGAACCTGAATCCACTTGTTGTCATCCATGTCAAGGGGCTTACATTTTACCCAGTGCCACCCCTTTTGTTGTCGAGTGAATTTGATGACAAGATGACAGGGCAAAACACAACAAATAAATATCTCCCGCCTCAGTCTGCTTGACATTTGTCATGTTGCTGTATTTTTCCTCCATGTACAGGACTTTGTATGCAGCGCTGGTTGTTTTGAAGTGCTCTATAAATGTAGTTGAGTTGAGATTTACAGAAAAATTATTCTTTTGAAAATTGCCATCTACCGCTTTAAACAGGCCCACACCTGTACATGGACTCCCCCAGTGGCCGGCTGGTGTCAAAACAGTCAGGAAGGATGATAATGTATTCTTCGGAAGAGGTTGAGGATGAGCGACTCCTCATGCCCGCTTTCTTCTTCAATCCCTCTTTCATCTCTGGTTCTTTCTCACTTTCCATTCCTTTGGACTGCACACCGACACAGTCATTGTGCGGACCCTCATCTTCACCTGTGTTGAAAACCAGGTTAAGTAACATTGAAATAACCATGGGATATAAAAACTTTTAAAACTATAAAAAAAAATGATTGTACAATATTAGACAAACAGCTGAATATGAAATGAAATATAAAAAAAATAGGGATGTGTGGAATAGTAGTAAAGACATGGGCATGCATATGAAATATATGTAATATTCATATGTAAGTGTGCGGGTAAATAGTAGCGGTGGGTGGATACGGAGTAAATTCAACATGGATACTTGAAGAGAGGGTTTTTTTTTTTCTCTTTCTCTGTTTCTTAATATATGTTTTTTGGTGAACTTGTGGGATCCATGGAATGAATAAAAAGGTTGTTTTTTTTTCAACTTAACTCTTAGATCGTTAATCTTCGGATTTGAAATAAATGTTAATCATCTGCGTCAGTTTAAATGTGATGTAACTTTCACTCAACCACTCACCGATGTCGGTGGACTCCTGTAGTGTGGAGGGCATCAGTGGAGTGTTGAGTGTTGGTACTGAGCCGGGGCTAGCCACCTGGGCTGGGACCATAGATTGAGGAGCTGGTAGGGAGGCCCTCAGAGGGGATGGGAGGGAAGACTTCAGCATAGCTGGTGGTTTCAAGGGATTGTGGGAACTTTCCAAGATTTCTTCACTTTTCCCCCCTTTACTTTTCCCACAAGAGCCAATCTGAACAGCCGGACGTACCACTGTGAGCAAGCAGAATACAAAATATAAACCTACAGGACGTCTATATAGTCAAAGAGCCAACTTGCGCCTTTTGTTATGTTTGTTTACCTGCTCCGGAGCAGGATGATCTCATCGGGGTGTGATCAGGGGCCTCTTCCAAGGTCATTGAGCGAATAACAGTTTCACATACAAACTGAGTGCCACTGATGTCTTCCTCCCCCTCCTCTTGTGCTGGTATGCCACTTTCCTCAGCACCAGAACTCGCCCCATGAGATACATCTAAAGGGACAGGCAAAATTACAGACTAAAGACAGCTAATTATTAGGACAGTTTGCGGATTTTAAGAGATCTGGCATAGTCAAGCAGTCTTTACGTTTGTTGTCTCTTTAACTCAGAAAAAAGTGTCACTTGTCACTTAATGAACAGTTAAGAGGATACATCAGAAGATGCATACCACTCATTACAAAGAATAATAATTTGAGCCTTCTTGGGAGTGGCCAGGCTGGAACTTGACAAAAAGTACAGAGACCAGCTCTAGAAATTACAAACGTTTTTGGGGTCAAATTGGGAGAAAGTAATTATCCTGACTAAAACCCGACAGAGAATTTGCTGCTGCTTATTAAGAGTCTGAACAACGTGATACACTAAAACAACAACTGGTAACAGA
This sequence comes from Vanacampus margaritifer, assembly GCF_051991255.1. NCBI lineage: Eukaryota > Metazoa > Chordata > Actinopteri > Syngnathiformes > Syngnathidae > Vanacampus > Vanacampus margaritifer. Next base: position 55,603,973 of record NC_135433.1, read on the forward strand.
CTTGATGCGATTATGAAGGCAAAGATAAGGTAACTATGCTGCTTCTAAGTCTGTATCTGTCCCAATACATTTGCTCACTTAGTTTGGTGTTCCGTTGTGTAGTAGATGCAGATGTACAGTGAATATAAAAAGTCTACACGGCCCTGCACAAAATGAGACAGACAAATCACTGCAACTTTTCAAGAGGGGAAGTTAAAATTAACAACTGTGATAATGGGTTTGATTTCTTTTTGAGAACAAAACTGAGGGCATGCATATTCATGCAGCCAGGTTATTACAGGCTTTCCCCCGCCCTTTTTATCTATTTTTGTTTCTGGAAATAAAAGCTGAAATGATAAGTCTTATATGTATCGCAACTATTCAGTGTACACCAAAAATAAAACAATTTGTCTCACTGTTCCAATTGTTTTAGATGGGTGTGCAAAGTTTATTTATTCATTTATTTTAATTACCCATTATGCTGTTGATGATTTCAGTCTCTTCTTGAATCAGCCCTAAAGAAGGGCTGCTTTTGTCCTGTAGGTGGACATCTTGAGGGAGAGGGGAGATGCAGGGAGTCATGTCTGGGTGGAAGAGAAAAAAAGGCAGGTTGATCATCCGATCAATCATTTCAGGCTATAAGAGACTTTCTGCTAAAATATTATATTTCTGTAAAGTTAACAGATTGATTCTTGTATTTGATTAAACAGACAAGTAATCATCATGAATAAACATCACAAATTACTTCCAACTCTTCTTACCAGCTGGGGTGTTATTTGGAACACTCTCCAACTCTTGAACAATGTTGATGTCCAGCAACTCAAAAGACAAAAGATCCTGAGAGATGCAAAGCAATGAGGTGCAACAATTGAATTTTTGTTTCACAATACAAATATCATTCAGCACTTTTCTATTGCGATACTGTAATATAGTTACTTTCTTTTGTACTAATCAAGGAGGTGCCTTTAAAATCAAATCCATATCAATAAAGTCATGTGAAAAAGAAAATACTGTACACTCTTGCAATACTGTAACTGGTCGTAAAATAAGATGCATACTGTACAACTCAATTCATTATTGATTCTACTGTGTAGAAATGAAAAATGCGTATAGTGACGTAGTCAGTGTACAGCTTGTATAGATGTATTTCCCTCTGAATATTACTTAAGGCACAGTCATTATTGTCTAAATAGCTGGAAACACAGGTTTGTGCAGCTCACGGTGATCCAGCCAAAAGTGTGCCCAAACATAGGCACCAATCTGGGCGTAAAAATGGGAAGACTTCCATGCCTGGGAGTGGGGCGTCCCTGAGAACACCATGTGCTCCTCCACATTCTGCTTAAGGTTGCCCCAGGTGCTCATTTGGGTTCAGGTCCAGAGACATATCTGGCCACCTTCACCTTCATCTTCCTCAGCAACGCAGTGTTTGGGGTCATTACTGTGCCGTAAAACTGAAATTCATCCAAGTTAGCGCCCCCAAGACCCCCCCCCCCACACACACACACACACAAAAAAAAGTGGATTATGCTCTTCTTCACATATATTCCAGTACAATGTTGGAATTTGTGTTTCTCTCAATACACCCCAGATCACGACGTAGGCAAGCAAGCTTTCTTCAGAACATGCTTCCTTCTGGAATGATGACTATACACTGCACGACTTACTGCGTACAATTTATTATATCAACACTGACAGGCTGACCTCCCTTTTAAACAACCTCTGTAGCAATGCAGGCACCACTTGTCTGATGAGTCTGTTTTTTTAGGCCCAGGATTTTACACAGCACAATGACTCAATTTCTTTGGCTGACCCTTCTGACAGTTCATTGTGGTGAAGTGCCATGAGGTTCCATGCTCAGACATCCAGTGGCCAGTATGAGAGAATTGTACATTAATCATCATATTAAACTGGTTTGATCTACTTAATTGTGCAGTCACCTATTCAGATAACAGCTGCGTGTTGAAAACATGTCTGCGGATAGTAAAACTATGCTGCTATATACCTACAAGATGTACACATACTACTATGAAATAAACCCAAACCTAATTTCTAAGGGAAGATAAAATACAATGGTTGCTGAAATGTGAGGGATGTACACTGTAAACATCAGTTCAAATGCCAGTTTCAAGATTAATCATTTCCTTTTCAACCATTGTGACCTATAACCTGTACAACTTAACTGGGAAAAAATGAGGGAAAAGTCAAAATAATTGAGAAAATGTGGTTGCACAAGTGTGCACACCTTCATAACTTGGGATGTGGCTATGTTCAGAATTAACCATTTGCATACAAAACAATGGTAAAGGGGAGTCACACGTGCCACTATTTAAAGTACTTCTGATTAACCCAAAATACAGTTCAGTTGACCTATGCTTTCCCTGACTTTCAGATGGAGTTTACACCTTACAGCGCAAGTCCTGGAAAGCAACCAGCACATTAGAGGGACCTCATTGTTCAAACGCAAAGGTATGAGTAAAGAGAAGGGTGCAAACAAATTTCCCATGGCATTAAATACACAATGGAAGACAGTCATCATCAAGTGGGGAATATACAGGTTGTAGGTCACATTAATGGTGAGCAAAATTTTGAAATGATTGGTCTTGGTTAAAAAATTTTATATAACACAATAACCTGGCATTTAAGCAGGGGTGTGCAGACTTTTTTATATCCACTGTACTACAAGTAAATCAAACAGAATCATAGGTCATTGTCCATTACTAGTATCTGCATTCTATGACTTCACGACAACCTATGTTAATCGAAAGAACTTGGCATTACCCCAAAATTAATATAGTGGGGGGGAAAGTATCGAGAATTGAATAAATTATCGAGCTGATATGTACTGAATAAAGCCTTAAAAATTATCAGACGTTCTAATTTTTTCCACTATATTCAGTAGTTTGGGGTGGGGTGGTGGTCGGAGTTTATTAAATTGGGAAATTTTCCAAGTAGGGATGGTGCGCATTCCATTCATTAGTCCATTATTAATGGAATAGGGGTTAAAGGCAGGTGGAGTGAGCGCTCAAGTGGTAGTAAACTAAAGATGCGCTGCGAGTAAATGGCCAGGATCAGAATCTGATAGAAGAATGTAGAAAAAGTAGGCCCATAAGGTGACAATATAGAAAGCGGTCTTAAAGTGCCTCCAAGCAGACTTCTTCTATCAGCTTAATGAAATAATAGTTGAATATCATTCTGAATGACTACAGATCATTACCTGTGCAGTGAGCAGGTCCACGGAGGGGATGTAATATTCTTCTCCGCTGTCGACTGAGAGTTGAGGCTGCTTTCGAGTGGCTGTACATGTTTTTCCATCCTTTGGCACTGGGTTTTTACCCTGCTGGCCATTGGCGCAATATTATTTTCACACTAACACTGGCATTCTATCTGTAATTGTCACCTCATAAAAGATTTGTGTACTTACATTTAACAACTTCTCTACACTATCATACCTGTGGTGTGACACACGGAGAAACAAATATCCCATCAGCCATCATAGGGGCAGGGGCCAGAGGGTCAACCACAATGCTGCACCAAACCCTGGGTCCAAATTGCTCTCCAGCATGGGCAAGGCGCCAGTGGGAGGTGTAGGAGCCCTCCAAAGATGGAGCACATAATGCTACACTCACAATGCCAACCTGGACATACAGAGAGTAACATATAGTGACTGTCAGTCGGGAAAGAGGTTTTCAAAAGGTAGTTAGAGCAGAGGATGCAGAGGACAGGGTTAAATAGAGGCAACTGATTCGCTGTGGCGACCCCTGAAGGGAAAAGCCGAAAGGAAAAAAAGAACAGGTACTTGGAAAAATATTGCAAAGAACAATGGAAAAAAAAATTGAGTTCAATGAAGTTAGCAGCTCAGTATAAGGGAGTTTATTTATACAGAAGAACAATGACTAAGGCCTTGATACCCCATTCAGAATTCTCCAGATTGAGAGTCTCACCTGTCCAGGCTGGAGAAAAGGAACAGATACTTCTCTCCAACGATCCCCGGATCCCACTGCCAAGTTTCCCCACATGAATTTCAGCTGGAGGAAGCAAATAATATCAGCTGGAACACCACTGATGATACTTGTTTTGTATATTTAGTGATGCAAAAACTAACATGAGCATTAACATTAAAAAGGTGCAAATGTTTGACCACTAATTGATTTTTGCTTAGTAATGTAAAGGAAAAAGCACTTTTTCAAATATTGATCTCTGGTACTCTGGCTATTTGGGTCAGATACATTGTTCTTGGGATAGCAGACATTACAGTAATCGTTATGAATTCCAATTCTTCTTACCAACTGGGGCGTTATTCTGAACACTCTCCAACTCTTGAACAATGTTGAGTATTCCCCAAATTTAGCTAGCAAGGCTTATAGTCAGGTGCACCTTATAGTCCTGAAATTACTGTAAACCCTTCTGGAAAAAAACTTATTTTTACATATGTGTTAAATTAATCCCCAAAAAATAGTTTTTTTCCCACTGTCTCGTAGAGTAAATATTCTGTTGCATGTGTTACACCGAGTAGAGTACAGTCATGCACATGCAGGGATGCAGATCAGGAGCAATACCCAAGGAATGAGCTTGGTAGCATTTGGTCTGAATGCACACTAGCATGTCACTTAACAACTCTTTGTCCACAGGAAATCTGAAACTTGACCCTTGGGTCCCAAAGCCCAAGTCCTCCCATCAGGGTTTGCCATATCAAGTCACTTGATTAACTTGTTTGGCAAGGTTGTTACACCAGACACACTTTCCTGACACAACCCTCTCATTAATCCAGGCCTGGGACCAGCACTGAGGAGCTGTAGAGGCTGGACGTTGGGGCACTAGTTATACAAATTTCACCCCACAGGATCCCCTACAAACATGATTGATAAACAAGTAAAAATAATTATGTGCACAACCATGAGCAGGGAAATGGTTCAATGTTACCTTAGTATCAGAGCTCCAACTCATTGTTCCAGTGTTCCTCATCTTCCAGTACTTGATGAACTTGGTTCCAGGACGCAGACGGGTCCCATCGGGAAGGTTTTCATCCAGAAATATCGCTGTCATGGTTGGAACCATCAGGGGACAGGGCCGCTTTGGTCGCCTTAATACAAATGAAATGCTTTAATACTTTACATTTTGTTATACTAATCAATCATGTAGACTCACAAGTTTACATTACAGAGTCAAAAATATATATAATATGGAATCCACAATTTGGCATAAAGTTGCAGAAAGTGGTCTGCTGTTACAGTGCTTGATTACCTATATGGATGTATAACTGCACTCCCACTCAGACTGGAGCTGGATAATTATTCATTCAAATTCGTTTGTCGCAGACTCGCAATGATTCCCGTAAAAAAAAAAAAATTCCCTTGTTCCATAGATCAAAGTGCTTCCCCCCTGACGTGCACTGGTTACACTAATAGCATGACTGCAAATAGAGAAGAGCACATTCACAAAAGTTTTTCTCACACCTTGAGAATTATTATTCTTTTTTTAAGTGACAATGGAGTTTAATTCTAGCAAAGAACAACATACACGCAACAATTTTTTTTTCTTCCATATTACAAGGAGTGTGGGTGAAGGGAAAAGTGGGTCAATAACGCTGTCAAAAACATGGCCATCCGTGATTTGTCAACATGTTACTTTTGATGCAAGGTGCGTACTTCAAGTCATCTCCCATTACCTGTTCAACTCTACATGAGAAAAGACATGAATGAGCTGGCAACAGACATACTACACCGACAGACCAATCTTATTATGTTAAATTGTTGACCATGTCAAATTCTAAATAAAAAGGATTGCGTTTACATACAGTAGCCTACATGCTTTGATGAAAGGGAAAAAAAAACATTTTATTTTCACATTATCCGTAGAGAAAAAAAACACATTTATTTCTATTATTTCTGTGCAGGTTGACACAAGTTCATGTGTGAGGAAACCTTGCCTGAATAATTATTAGGAGATTTATTTATTTATTTTTATTCCAGAAAGATGGGGGGGAGAAAAAAAAACTAACGCTTGTTTTGAATAACATCATTGTAATTTTTGCCTTTCCTGTTCATAGAATTTCTGTTAAAGACATCAGGAGTTTTTATTTTAAATCCATATCACCAAGCCTACTCCAAATGAATAAATAGTTGGTCATATTAATAGTTTTCGTGATCATCTGGGTTGTTGATAATGTTTGATGCAAGAAATTTGACTTTTTCTACAATACAGTGATTTGGTACACATCTTTAGCAACCTACTCAGGGCTGTTGTGCTGGGTGGCCCGAGGCTGAAGAAGTACAGGAGAAGAACTTCCATCTCTCTGGGAGGAGCTCCATTGTATGCCACGCCTCTCCATCCTTAACTGTTTACGGATCTCTTTCACTTCAGCCTTTAAAAGGCGCTTTTCTGCTTTCAGACGCTGCTTCTCGGCCTTCCGGAAGCTACGATCACCTCGCCTGTAGAACCTGAAAGCAGTCATAACAAGTGATGAGAAACAGATGTGGACCATGCACGTAAACTCAAGATGTTACATAAACCCTCTGCTAAGCTTGCCAGGCACAAAGACAGGCCAATGATAAAGAGGCAAAGAACAAACACGCACTAAACTTTCAACTCAAAGGTATGAACAGAAAGTGTATTTCTGTAGTAATTCTAACGCTTGGGCCTTTTCTTTACCTGCTGTGGTCAGGGGCAGGTGATCCATGTTCCGGTATTGACAGAGGAGTTCTGGCCCTCACCAAATTGTGACTAGGATCATGAGAGAAACTGCAAGGCTCACACAGAGTACACGATGTACACACACTGTTGGAAGAAAAAACACACAAGCGCACACACACAAAATCAATTGTATCATATCATTGGAGAGAGAGCAAAGACAAAAAGAAAGAGAGAAATATTTCAGAGACATTAATAAATCATTAAGTCATTCAGTCAAGCTGTCATTAAGTGGAATCATGAAGAAAAACGCATACTTATTGTTTAGTGGACATGCTAAAAAACTATGCATGTCTTATTTAAAGATTGCATTAGATTAGAACATATGGGAACCACTGTGGCAAAAAAACAACTCTCACTTCTATTATATTTGGTCAAAAAAACTATGAGCGCAAGGATAAACCAGTTCTTGTCAATGTCATCACACAATATAAAATCCAAATTAGTAAAAGTATAAAACATACGTTTTTGTTCTTTTTTTTCTGGTCTGCCTGTCTGTCTGTCTGTCTGTCAGACGGAATGTCGAACCCGTTGGATTCAAATGAAACTTCAGAACATTGTTTTCAGGTGGAGGATGAATGAACTTTGTTTTGTTATTCATCACTTCAAGGATATGCAAACGAGTGTCCTGTGAGAGACAGCCTTGTCCTACTCATTTCTGTACATGAGTTGTTCATGAGCACTGAGGAATTATTTTTATGTGATTTAAAAAAAATAATAATAATTGAGCCTAATGGTAATATAATATTAAATACTATTGGATTACTAACTTACTGTAATGATGTTTACATTTTTGACAATAAACTTAATATACTGCACAACTTAAGTTGAATAAGTTGAATCATGAAATAAGTAAAAAAAAAATTTAAACAAACTATGTACATTGTGAGTGTGCCTGGCTACAATGTTCAATGTTTTAAAATCAATTGCTTGTTGTGATGCTAAAATGTAATTAAAATAAAACTGAATCTGTGTGTAAAAGGTTTTTGTTTTTGTTTTGATTTTTGTTTTTTGTATTATGCTACTTTAGAGAGTTAGAGAGTAGCTGTCTGAAGTGTTTAAATTGAAAAGAATTCCTATTTCAGGGTTCCCAACCAGTGGTCCGTGAGAGATTTAGTACCAGAAAGACAAGACAATATATATTGTACTAATCATTAGAATGTTAATGATGTTTTGTTTTTAAAATGTGCATCACACCTGTGCCTCTATCAAACTGCTGTTCTTGGTCACGTGATATGGCAAAAAAAAAAATACTCTATGGCTAGCAAAAAATATTTAAAAACCAAGTGCATTTTGAGAACTTCAAAAAGTGAAAAAGGGCCAAACAATGAGACAGAATAAGAGCTACAACTTTAAGAAACAGAAAGGTGTCTTTAAGAGACAGTATCAGCAGTCCTACATAAGGTAAGAGTTTATTGCTTCAGTTTGAATGTGCACACCAAATCCGCTTAATCTGCCTAATAATGTGGCAACAGGCTCGCAAATGAGGGGAATGAAACAGGTTTGGCAAATAGTGACCAAATACCCGACAAAGACAAGCTTACAGTTAAGAGCTGCAAACACAAACAATACCTGCATTGGTAGCCTCCGCCAGTGGTCTGTCCCCTGCAGGAGGAGCAGGGAAGAGTGGAAGAGGACGGAGCGCCTGGCAATGTCGAGGAAGAAACCTCAGGTACCACGGCAGCAACAGCTATTGCATCCCCTCTACTTCCCCCTACTCCACTCAGGGGCTTGTGGATGCAGCACTGCCCAGAGAACTCCCTGCAAATTTTTTCCACGGCCTCACGGACCACCTGGTCCTTGAACTGGTGGGACAGAGAGAGGGGGGAAGCAGAGGTCAACAGTGGCACACTTGTAGCCAAACTTGTGCTTGTTACTAGCAACACTAGCCTTCTCCATGTAAGAGGTGAACCAAGCTGGGGGAGTCTTGTCTTCCTCTTTTGTGCCTTTCACTTCTTTCATGATCACCTGATAAGGGAATAGAAAATGATACATGGAACGTCATTAGCCATAAGCCTTAATTATAGTAGATTCAAGTCATATTTGACCAGCAAAGGTAAACCAAAGCCAAAACTCCAATTTGAAGCAGGTACTCGTCTTGCCAAATGTACAGTTCGAGTCAACTTCTGGCAAACACAGATGGATTCAAGAAAATTATATGGCCTTTTTAAAATAACTGAACCATTGTGTTGGATTGATTTTTTTATTTGGGGGGGGGGGGGTAAACTGACCCATTCCTTAATCATTAAAACCCCCGAGCTAATACGCTTACCACAAGATGTCTCCTACTTTACTACACCTCCACAGCACACCCTATTCATGACCTGATTACATTTCGTCAGCATATTTATCTGATGCGAATCAAAGGTTTCTGAGCTGTTGTTAATATATGATGGGGAGGTACAATTTCCCAAATTAAAATTGAATTCTTGACTAAACCGTACAAAACAAAAGTTACTATAAGATGTATAAATGAATGAAAAGGCAGAATTCTTTGTAACTGAGTGCCTACCAATGTTATCTACAGTGGATGAAAACTAACAAAATAGCTAAAAACAAAAACTAACTGAAACTAAATTTTACATTTATAAAATTAAACTATATTTATTGCGAAAAACTCCTTTGTTTTAATCTTTGTCAATTAATATAATACATGAGCTTTCCGTGTTCATATTGTATTTCGGGATTGCTGTACAGTATATCCATACAGTATATACAGTAGAATATATCCATAAGGTCAAACAGTTGTTGAAGAATTGTAGTTTACCGGTACTTTATTTTATTCTTGACAATTACTGCACCCATCCAGTTTCTGAGCCACTTATCCTCCCTAGGGTCGTGGGCGTGCTGAAGCCTATCACATCTGTCTTCGGACGAGAGGCGGGGTAGACCCTAAACTGGTGGCCAAGCAATCGCAGGGCAAAAAAACTTAAACTAATACTAAAAGTAATAAAAACTCAACAAAAATGAAGCATTTTCAAAAAAAAATAAAACTTGGCTCTAAAAACTAATCAAAGTAAATGAATTTAAAAACAAAACACAAAATTCTAAATGAAATAAAAACTAACTCCAATGAATAATCCAAAACTATTACAACCCTGGTGCCTACCATGCCTTGTTCTGGCACCGCCGCCTGAACCTTGCGACTGACCACTTGGGCAAGAGTAGGACAGTGCTGAGGGGGTCTGAAGCCTCGCTTGGGCTCTGTACCAGCCTTGCCAGTGGAGATCCTTGCTGGTTGACCTCGGGTCTCATACACATTCATGTGCAGACGATTGCCCTGCCTTGCTGCACTCTGTGAAGCACAGACATAATTTGCTATAAACTGATGCTGGAACTGTATCTAAAGACTTTTTGGGGACAAATACTAAAAGCAGTTTATCACAGTCATACAAAACGTAATTAAACAGTTTCACAGTGTTCCTTAAAAGGACAGTATGTAGTTTTTTCCCCAATGTTAATTCATTTTAACTCTTTGACTGCCAAACGTTTTCAGAAACGGGATGTCGCCAGTGCCAGCCGATTTAAGCATTTTGACTGATCTTTCAAGGTCCACAGAAAATGTTGTGTTTGGACTATGGAAACACACATACTACCAAATGAAAGATTGAACTCTCATCTTTCATCAGAAAAAATGTACTAATCAACAATAGAAAATGGTTAGTTTCACCGAAATGCTCTGTTTTGAAACAAAAAGCGGAGAACAAGAGCTTTTTGTGAAACGATGTTATTTCATGCACTCTAGTGAATTCTACACTTCTTTTTGTCCATGAATGATGCCACAAACACCTAAATAGTGCTTTACTTCGGTAATACACCACCACCAACAATGAAAAAGTGTTTTTGGATTGCAAAATACATTTATTTCCATTCAACAGTGTAACAATTTGACAAAACAATTTTGCAAACTATTTACAAATGTGTGCAACTGTGGTACTATTTACAATTATGTGGATGTTTCAAATACAGTTTTTCTTTTTGTAACACTGCCCTGCGTGCAAGGAGAGGGAGCAGGATTTGCACAACAGATACGTTTCACTTCGATTGTCCGTTTCGCGTGCAGACGTTACACTTTCTTGACGGCCTTTTTTTCCGGGGAATAGCAAGTAGCAGACTGTACCCACTCCTCCGATGAATATGCATTGGACTCGGGGTACTCTTCGTCGTCCGATTGAACGTCCGCCTGAGCGTGCTCGGTTGTGCTCCGCGTTTTTCGGTGTTAGCATCGCTAGCCCGTGAACCTTTATGACGTCGTCATAGCCGCCGCGTCAGTGCTTCCAACTTCGGCGTCAACCTCGGAGTCACCATCATCATCATCGATGATGATCATCGTCGTCATCAATGTGCTCTTTAGCGTTGGTCGATGCCTTCCGTCTTTGAAAAAAATTCCCAAGTGTGAGCTGCTTGCAACCGGTCGCCATTGTTCGCTTCCTCAGCCATCTAGCTCCGCCTCACGTCTTCTACTGCCGCGTCAACGCTTCCAACCTCGGAGTCACCATCATCATCATCGATGATGATCATCGTCGTCATCAATGTGCTCTTTAGCGTTGGTCGATGCTTTTCGTCTTTGAAAAAAAATGCTCGAGCGTGAGCTGCTTGCAACCGGTCGCCATGTTCTCTTCCCTTCCCCAGCCATTGTCCCCTCTATCTCCGTCTCACGTCTTCTACTGATGCCTACCCAATCTTGTCAAAAGAGAGTCATTGCTGCCATTTAGGGGCCAAAAATAGTCATTAGGCTAACTAGATCTGCTTGAAACTTTCACCACAGCTGGGCAAGGCTTTCCTCCACCCGTTTCCAAAAAAATAAAAACAAATAATTGGAGAACGTCTTTTAACGTCCTTGGCGGCCCTCCGTAGGTTTTTACTAAACGTCATTTAACGTTTTTGGCAGTCAAAGAGTTAAAAACTCACACAAATTTCAATAAAATGCAAAAATATATGTTTTATCACACAACGCACATTAAAAAAAAATATATATATATATATAATCATAGGTCTAGTAATCGCTATTTATATTACATGGGTCACGCCGCACCATACACAGGCTGACATGTTTTGCTGCAAACTTTCTGCTATGGCTACCTGAAGGAGACTAACTTAGAACATAGTAATTGGTGGTAGGCTTGCGAAGTGTGGTCTCTCTGAGCAGGCACCGTAGTTTGCTTCAAAATGCAAGCTCTTCAAACTTAAGTCATTGAATTCTATTAGTTCACCACTAGTATTTCCCACACCATGTTAATACTTGGGCGGGTCTCCCAAGTAAATTGGCCACCACCTAAGAAGTTTTCAAGAAAACGTATTAAAAATATAGTTAAAAAGAAAAAAATGTGTTGTGACAGGATATACCGCATGTAACGTTAGTTCGCCGTCACTCACTTGTGGATCATGAGGCTAGAGGAGACATAGTAGCAGGACTGAGACTCACCTCCCATCCAACCCGCCTCCCATCCCCCACCGTCGGAATCCACCCACCCAAGTCAAATCTGGGAAACACTGAGATGGCAAACATTTCTACACACAGTCACTTTAATTTCTACATATATATTGCGTCCCCATTGGAAATGTTCAGGATGCAGGGGTTTCTTCTATAATGATATAGTTCACACTCATCAGTAACACAAGAAAAAGAAGCAGGGTACAGTCTCCAGTCAACTAATTTTGAGACATTTGCTTTACTTATTTTGAATTACTGTGTTAAAGCAATTAAACATACCTTGAGTGCCTCTTCGTACTCTACTGCAATGGAAGCAGAAAAAATTGTTTAAAATAAGACCTTATGTATGAACGTTTGTGTGACTGTATTTTTAGAGATTGGGATGCCATGATTTCTTACCTTGGCTGTTAATGGAAACCTGGCAGAAAGGGTAGAGTTTATTTTATTTTATTTACAGTCAACACATTATGACAAATCACACGGGTTGAATGGAAGACAGCTGGACTGTTTTACTTTGTGGGGGGGGGGGGGACTACAGTCCAGGTTGCCTTTCCTTCAATTCAATCCTGACTTTTTTGTGTAACATGTTTGAGTGACATTTATTGAAAACATAAACATGGTCCAAGTCTCTAATTTTGGAGGACAAATCAATTGTAGAACAAAAATGTGCCCAAATCTGTTTAACACTGTCAACTAACATGGTGGCAGTAAATATCCGTTTTTCAAAACAAGATGGAACTAGGTTTCAGTAGCTATCTAATGTCATGTAAATAGTTCAATCATTTAGATCAGTGACACGTTTTTATTTTAAAGCATTGAACGCACCTCTTCGTTCTCCTCGTCAAAATAGGTCAACTGAAGGCTACACAATCCAAAGGCACGCTTAACCTGTGACACAGACACACTTAAGTTAATATGAAATCATATTTGACAATTGTAATGATAGTGAATTTCCATGAGACCAATACAGCGTGTTATCAGAGTCAATGAATGAACCAAGGCACACAAAAAAAACACTGATTAATCATATCGCGATGGAGAAATGTTAAAATGTGGAAAAATTAGATGAGAACTTTCTCATATCATAATATTGGCCTTAACAGCAGCCCGTCACAAATGAATACTAGTGAATGTTACAATAAAAATCAACTAAGTTGTAATGTTAAGTAAACGTGTCCTCAATGGCGCTAAAATGTGGTATACCAGCATTGACATTGTCTCCACTAGTAACAATTTCACGATAGTACAAATTCGCGGTGATTCTCGGACAGTATGGTGGTAGTAAATATCCTGCAGTATATGAATATGATGGGACAGTTGCGCCACTATTTGGAGCAGCCGGGTTTTTTGTTTCCTGATTGATTAACCTCGGGATTATAACCACTTGTGTCATAATGTCGTCCGACACATTTTACCACCTCCAGGGGAAAAATGTAGGAGCTAATACGTCGTATGTGCGGCCCGGCAGTTCTCCTGTTAGCTTACCATGGCCTCCATCGAGTCCCAGCTCTTGGTTTCGGATCCCGATAGGAGGAAATTCTTGGAATTTCCCCTGAAATTCACCTTTATGTTAATGCAGAAGTCCATTGTGTCACCTTTTCTGCATTAATATTATGTATGAAAGCCACGAGGCGTTTTTCCGGGCAAGACAAGGGCGATTTAGGTTAATCTTGCCAGATGGATCCAGGAAGAGATGAGTCGTATGTTGTGTTTACATCAGCATCCTGGGCACGCCCACTTTGCGCCTTGTGCAGGAACAACGAGCACCACTTCCGCTTAATGCCTGAAAAAATAAAAGACAATATAAATTTAAACACGTTGGCTAAAGATGCACGTATTGCTTATTTTTATACATTTATTTACTTATAATCGTAACTTTTGTGCTGCTGAGAAATGAAAATAGAGACCTCAAGGCTATTTTGGGATAAATGCATGTGAATTTTGGTGACGATCATAGCATTTTTGTGTTACAGTTTTTACAGTTTACACTAAAATAAAAAAAAATCTGACAATTACCGATGTTTACAAAATACCTGTCCAGAGTTGTACAATAGGCAGACTTCACACGTTTTGCAAAACATTACATACAGTGATTTGCAAAAATCTACACACATTTGCACAACTTAGACACAGATAAAGATTGTGATGTTACTTCTTTGTCATTACAAAGCCCTGTCTTGCCAATGACCACGGAACACCCTAATAAACACATTGGATAATCACATCCACCAGGTGTGGAAGTACACATGTGCATAATTGAAAATACAGCCCTCAGATGGGTGCTATAAAAGGCTGAGTTCACCAGTCTTCAACAAAGTTGGAAGTAGTTAGAAGAAGACAGAATGAGAGAAGAATGAGAGGTGGAGGACAAAGACGAGAAGGAGTTAGAGGAAGAGGCCTAGGTTAAGGAAGAGGTAGAGCGGAACCTGAAGAAGTGATACAATATGAACAAAGAAGACGAGGACCAAATTTAATCCAAAAAACCCATGCAACATTTATTGACCATGTTATCATATTGTCTACATAGGATTGAGGGTTTAGGACACCAAGGTGGAAGGGGTCCCATGTTCCCTCATGCACAGGAGACAGCCATTCTAAACATTGTCACGGGTGGCGTGCGTGAGTGGTTGAGGGATGGTTGACCCAGATGCAGGGAAGCACGGCAGTGAGACAGAAATCAAGTGTAATATGTGAAACTTTAATGAAACACAGAAGAAGAGGTGAACAGTCAACCATGACTTGATGAGCATGGACAGGACGTAACTGGACTGAGCTTGACATGACATGGCTAGACGTAGCGTGGCTTGACTGGACAGGACAGGACGTGACTGGACTAGACAGGATGTGACTGGACTGGTTGCTGTGACTGGACTGCATGGGACATAACTGGACTGGTCAGGATATAATTGGACTGGTCAACGTGACTGGACTGGTCAACATGACTGTCACTGGACTGGACGTGACTTGATTGGTCAACGTGTCTGGACTGGACAGGATGTGACCTGACTCGTCATCATGAATGTAAGTGGCTGGACTGATCGTGACTGGACATGACGTTGTGACTTACAGTGACTGGATGGGACGTGACTAGACTGGTTGCCGTAACTGGACAGGTAATTGTGACCTCTGTGAAATCTAAAACCATGGAAGAATGTGGAATACAGTCAAAGGTGACCTGTTTAGTCACAAATGAGTTGGGGCATCAAATATGATTGCCTATTTGCCTGTGGCAAGGACCTTAATTTGTGACATTATGTCTGCATTGCACACACTTTTAATTTAACTGTCCGAAAAGCCACCATTCGAGCAAAAAAGCAAGGAAGCTGGTGGGCTACTTTTGAAGCAGCACAACTGCCAAGGTCAGCAACATTTCTTTCCACATTTGGTCACATATTTATTGCTACATAATTAACATTTGTTTGTGTATGTCTTTAAGGAGAAATTGGACCTTGTACAAGAGCAAATGGGGAATACAACAACAAAAAACTCATTCAGGAGGTAGAAAACAGGTGGAACAGCACATTTAACCCATTAAGACCGGGAGCGCATAACAGGTTGTGTCATTTTGTTGTGTTTTGACCCATTCTTGGTTTCTTAGCTGATGAAATGCATCAGAATATGCACGATAGGGTTACAGTACGTGGGCCTCATAGAATGTCCTGGAATTTTCTTCGAGCGTTTATGGTTGACGCAGATTCGCGGGAGTTATTAAATAAATGACGCGATTGACGACGGTGTGGGAGAAATTCGAATCAGTGTAACGAGTCGACTGTGACATACTGTAAAAAATATGTTTGTAGACAATGGGGATGTTGAAAATTTTGATGGCTTTGTAACGGAATGGACAACGAATAATTACCCCAATCCCCCGAGGTTATTACAACTGCGCTCCAGTGTTGAAGGTAAATATATTTGGAGTCACACCCGCAGATGCGACATTTGTTTGTTGAAACTTAGGTTTGTGTGAATACCACAGGTGTAAGCTCTAAAATGTTTTTAGAATTATGTTTCTATCTGTTTCAGGAGGTGAGATATCAATTATTTTTTAATATTGTTGATTTTCCAGGAAAACTTCAGGTTTTCAGGGGTGACTCAAAAGTCCCCCATAGGTTTTAGAGGCATTTTTTGCCAGGCGCTTTAGGCCTTAATGGGTTAAAATGCTGAAGCGAGTGGCAGAGCTGAGGGAAGCTGTTGGGCCAGCTTTGGCTGGCTTACAAAGCGATATTTCAGCACTGACCGCTGATGAGTAGTGTTTCATTTGTGGGCGGATGTCAATTTTATCCCCATTCCTCAAAGCCGCTATAGAGCTGTCAGAGGAGAAAAGGGTATCTGGCTCAAAAGTGACACCACTGTTAACATTGCTAGAAAGTACAGTCTAAGAAGAAATATCAGGCTACAGTCCCAGTCGCCAAGGAACTTGGTGACCACCTCATCAGGCCACTTAGGGTCAAGCTCACTAAAACTCAAACCATGAGGATTATGTCACTGGCAACACTGCTTAATACACGTTATAAGGCACTTGGTTTCTTCAGCACAACAAAGGCTGACGAGGCCATTAAACGGCTTAATTTTGAATGTACAAACTTAATGGCACATCAACACTGTTGGAATTTATTTCTATATTAATATAAACTTAAGTTAATAATCTGACTCCAATTTGTGACCTTACCAAACTATCACCCATCCAACAATAGCATGCTCGTTCTGCAATAGAAAGGTATCAGGAAGCCGGCATTTTCACACACGAGTGGATTTATTCCTAACACTCAAATCTAATACATAACAGCTGGGGTCCCGGGTCCCTATCAATACAATTCTATACGTCTCTGTCTCAAGCAGCCAACGTAGTCTCATCCGAGTTGCCCCAGTGAATAGTTATACTACACAATATTTAAATGACACAGAAACAAAGGCATCCTGACATTATTCTATTGGCTATGTGTTTTCTGCAGTTTAACTTTAGCTTGCTTTCCATTGGCCGATCTTCATCCGCAGCGTCACTGGGTGGCTTCTCCTGTTTTGTACTTTTCCGCCCAGGTGTAAAACAAATGTGGTTTACAACCTACTACTATCGCGGCTCTGCATCTCCCCCTGCAATTAGCATCCTTTGTTCTGCAACATTCCATTCCTAAAACCCCCACTTGCACAAACTCTTAGATTCCTTTAACACCCACAAACATTACCAGCAACTGCTTCTACATCTCAACAGAATGTAACTGATATACCAGGTATGCATTGTTTTTCATTGCATTTCAAGTACGTTTTGGAGTAATGACCACTTATTTTTCCCTTTTCTTCTAGGAAGCACATTGTGGTTTCATGCCACAGTGAGAGGATCAAAAAGCATCCACAATGCCACAGCTGATGCCATAATTGAAGTACAGAGATACCTTGGTGAACCTAATAGGCGACCTTGGTGAACCTAATAGTGAAAGAGGCTAAATATAATGTCCTCTTTTGCGTGTTCAAAAATCATTGAAGACAGATTTCCTGTGAGAAATTCCTTGCAAGGATGATTTATTAAAACAGAGAATTCTCCGGTCATCGTGACAACCCTTAACATCACGTATGAGGTGGAATTTTCAGAGTGTCCATGTGCCCCTCCCTCTGCGGAATCCAGCTTTTAAAGAATCGAGTTTTGAAAGTAAACGCCCTTTCTCCTCCTACTAAGAATGAGTAGAACAGATTGGTTCTCACACAATATGTTACATGATATTATTTTCGTACACAGACTGCACCTGTTTTTCAATTTTAGATAAAATATACTCTCAGGGTACTTTTTCTCAAAACAATATCTCACAAACAAGTTGAATCAGATTTAGAGTGGCCGTGAGCGATGGCGCAAACAGAGTGTGTGTGTGTGTGTGCTCTCTCAAAGCAGATTCTGTTCTCAAGAACAAAATGTGTGTGCGCAACACTGAGAAGGAATTTTAGACCAAACAAGGTGTACCATCTTAGGTTAAGGTCAAATTATACTGAGTTCAACACAATTTCACTTACTTTACACATCTATAAAACATTTCAACATGGTTAATATATGAAATAAAGAATTAAAATGTTAATAATGTCTAACAATAGGCCGATTGGCTAAGACTTTTGAAGCCGCGAGGCCACCATATTACTCCTCCCAAGAAACGTTTCTCAGCCTACGTGTTACGTGTTACGTGATCGAAGTGAAAAGTCTCCCTCTGCAGCGGGTGTCATTTTACAGAAGTCTCCGCTGCGCCTGTGAGAGCGCGTGGTGTACTCTGTTTGTGTTCACATACAAGCCTTGTCCACATGATTCTTCTCATTCTAACGTGAACACAGCACTTCCCGGAAGAGGCTATTATTTGGTTAACATAGGGAAAGATGTGAGGGTAAGTCAATCAGAGACAGTCTGACAGAGTAGGGCGGGTCTTACTATTATGGCTGTACTCAACACAGACACACAAACCCAGCTTACGCACACACATACAAAACTCCGGTAACACGCTACAATGACAAGTGCGCATGAAACTGAGAGTGGAGACTTTTCAGGGTGAAAATACAAGCACTACTTCGAATTCCTGCGGATAAAGGAAGCTAAAAACATCTTGGTAAAATGTAAGTTATGTGTTGGACATAAAGAATTGTCTACAGCGACGAAGAGCAATGCAAATCTATTAAAGCATCTTTAGTCAGTGCATGCGACAACAAAACTTGTTGCCCCAAGACCCAAAATCAACCGCCACCACTGATGAAAGAGATTGACCAACACCATCTAAACAGATGAAGATCAATTTTAATTTGCCGCAGCAGCATATAACCAAGACCCAATTTGATAGAATGATTGCCAGGTAGGGTGTTAAGGAAATGCTTTCCCTCTCAACGGTGGAGTCTGTTCCGTTCAGAGCACTGATCAGCAAAATACCAGTGAATGCAGGGCCAATGTGCAGGAATACATTTTCCAAATACCTCAACAGTGAATCTTTTAAAATGGAAGAAGAGCTCAAAAACATTTGATGGGTTAAAATATCTGTCTACCTATGCAGATATATGGACTGCAAATAATAAAAGTTTTGTAAGTCTGAAAGTAGTCTGTTAAGTTTGTCAATGTTGACTATGTCTTCAGGTGATTATTATTTATTTTTATTTTATTCATATAGCACAGCAACTTTTGTTCATTGTGTTTGGAGGGATTTGTCTTTTCTCTTACTGTAAGACAGAACTATCTATCCATCTATCTATCTATTGTTGTGGAGTAGATCTTTTCCTCCGCGTGTTCGTTTTCTTTCGAGTAGTGAGAATGTTGGTTATCTGAATACAGGCTAGAGATCGATGAACAGTTCCTTCAAAGCTTTTACACAGAATATTCCGAGCACAAGTGAGTTACAGACAATAGCTGTAGCCTCTCACAAGTGCGAAGATTACAGAGGACTTACAATATTCTTATACTATCTTGAAGGGCGGTACCACACAGTTTCCAGTAAATAGTTCAACCGGAGTTGACCGGACATGAGATAAAACTCAAGGACATCATTCAAACACAGACCAAAGCCCATTTGAGGAATAGAGGAGGTTATTCAGTCATGACTGCACCTGGCAGAAATTGTGATAACACTCACAAGGATACATCCGCAGAACAAAGCTCTACTGAGGAAATGAGGAAATTAAAACAGTTATGATTAAATCTGGGCAATCAATTTTTATTTTCTTTCTTTCTTCTTTTGTTTTTTACTTGTTAAAAATAGTGACCACCTCTGCCTTAGCCTAAGAGCTGTACATGTCTAATCTGTACGTATATGTATCGTTTCTACAGTAGTCTGCTCGCGAGATGGGAGGAGTAAGATGGCTGCCCTGTCACTTAATGCCCAATTCATACTGACTGCGGAACGGACGCGGAGCGTTTTCCGTACGGCATCCGCACGGACTGCAATTCACACTGCGTGCGTTGCGTGAGCTGTCCGTGTCCGGGAATCTGCACCCGCCAGACCACATTAGCCACGCTTGCCTGTTGTCAAATCGATATGCTTTTTGGACATTATTTCTGGGACTTCTTCCATGGCTCATCTACCATGGGTAAGTACGCTTTGTGTTTAAATAGTGTTATTTTGTCATGTTTAATTTATTTTGAGCTTTTTTGTTTTGTTTTGTCTTTTAAATGTCCGACTCATGTCATGCTATGTTAGCTAGCCGCCCCCCCCAAAAAAAACAAGTTCACATACAGTTTGATTTTGAAATAAACCGGATCTACCCAGATGCCGACACCTGACTTCCTGTCCAGCTCGTGTAATCAGCTTCATGAAAACCGCATGCGGAATCCGGAAATAATAAAAAGCTTGCGGAACCTTCCGCAGCGCCGCATCCGATCCACACCGCATATCGTAGTGATGGGCATGACAGTTCTTTTAAGTGAACTGAATCTTTAGAATCAGTTCATTAAAAAGAACAGTTCAAAAGATTCATTCATTGAATCGTTCGTCTACACACACACCCAAATCCCCCTCTACACCCCACCCCCTTCCACTCTGGAGCCTGGTTACAAAAGTGATCAGTTTCAAGCCCTGAAACGGCGCCGCCATGTGGGTGAACTGCCCACACGGCCAGAAACTTGTGCGGATACATTGAAACGGTCTTTCGTGTGGACGGGGCCTCAATACACCCGCACTGATTGACTCAACAAGACACACTTAGGCAAGACACAAGTGGCTGAGGGCACTGATTGGTTGACACACAGGGGAAGGGAAAACAAACACAGGCGGACGTGGTAACACATAACGAGACGAGGCGAGAGACAAGGAACACATAAAACACTGAACACACAGACAAAACTAGACAAAAACCCAATACCACAGGACCGAAACATGACAAACATGGTTTTTGCCAACAATTGAAACAGGTTGAGGGAAATACAAGCCAAAGTCATCAGTGATCACAATATTTTCAATAACATCCATCAAGTCTCTCTGTCAACATTAGGTTAAAACCTCAATAAATATACAGCAACTGTATCGCGTAGGCTACCATTTTACAGAAATGCAGAGAGGGAAACGTCAGCGTAATGTGTGTACAGTATTGTCAATGTTCACCTTACCATGCTGTGGTACAACCTTTTCACATGAAAAAAATAATAGATTATTATTATTATTATTATCATCAAAGACGAGGTCAGGCAGAAGGGGACAAGGAGGCGCCAACACAGCCCACACATCAAAGTTCAGTGTGCGTGGCCTCAGAACGTCAAACAGGGGAGTGCCCCATAGGGCCAGTCAGGAGGGCGTCCTGGCCGCCTGACCAGGAACATGGGCTTGGTGCCGCAGCAGACGTGGAGCCGGTGTTGACATTAACATTTTTATTGGTTTATTTTACTTTTTACCTGTTTTACATTTCATTATAGATGTGTTGATGAAGGTGTAATTATGTTGACCTGATATAACCTGTATGAGTAATGCTTTTGACAATCTTGCTGTCTTTTCTACTGTTTTCCCAGAAATGAGAAATTTAAAATGTTTCTATGTTTATCTAAGAAGTCTAGTTGCTGTTCATTAGAAATCCGGTTGTCAAAAGTTCAAGGACGATCTAGTTTACTGGGAAAATGCAAACTCATTCTGTGCGTCACGGGATGACAGAGGCGTTTCCTCATGTTTTGAATAAAGAGGCTGTGTGGGCAAAAGAAGACACACACATTGGATGACACTGTTTGGGTGATGTCTAACTGTGTGACCAGAGATCTCTGTAATAAACCAACCTTGCAAGGACCCTCTCCACCAGAATCTCATCTTGCAATTATTTGAACACGCAAACGATTACAATTAATGGTAATTCCTTCACCGGGCTTGAGGCCGCAGCAGACGTGGAGCAGCGACGGGGGCTTGAGTCTGCTGGGTCCTTCTGTGGTCGAGTCATTCTATCAGGTTGGGGAGTGGGTTGGAGGACCCAAATGCAGGGAGCAAAAGGAGCAAGGCAGGGATGCAGTCAGAATGGGGATTTAATTAAAAAAAGGCAAACAAGGTACTTGGCAAAAATAACAAAATCAACAATGTTCAAAATTATAAGTCAAAGCAACAAACCAAACAGGAACACGGCTAGGCAAGGAAATGATGACGACTGGACATGGCATGGGTGTGACAGTGACAATGACAATGACTCGACAAGGACTGAAAGAAAGCAGGGAACTAAATACACATAGTAACGAGACAACGAGAGACACATGGACAAGACACACGTGGCTTGGGGAACTGATTGGGTAACACCAGGGACCGGGATAACAAGCACAGGAGGACATGATAAAACTTGACGAGACATTGGCAAAGGGAGACACACAAGGAAAACATGACCCATAAACAAAACCAAAACAAAGACCATGACAGTCTACAAATTTTTAATTGACAACTCTTAGTAGTTTGTCTGACTACTGTTACTATTTTGTGCTGATTTTTATTGTTTATTGATATGATTTTTGTGACTGAGAATGGTAAGAAATAACTATCTGTCTGCAGCATCAGTGTTGTGAAGTACTTGGTATGCTTATAGAATTAGTGTACTTTCACTGTATTCCTCAAAGTAATGAAGAATGTTGTTAAAGTACCACTGATTATCACACCCAACTAAGTGGTGGGTTTGTCAGTATTATTTCCTAAAATGGGTGTTTTGTATTGATCACAGTATTATGTAACTGACAATATAGTGTCCATCATTTAAAGACTGTTTTAATGAGATGACAACAAAACAACATTTATATAAATATGTGTATTTTCTTACTGTAATATAAGTGTGTAGCCTATGTTGTGACTGAAGTGTGTCATTTTGCAAACAGTGTTTGGTGCGGTGTTTGGACAATTGGGAGAATATTTTGAAAAAGGAGCCCTGTTTTCAAATGTGTGGGTAAACAGTTGGGGGCGGGGGGGACTGTAAGCGACGTTTAGCTTTTGTACAGTTGTGTTCATAAGTTTAAATATCCTAGAGGTATGGAAACTTCTGAGTTCAACTGTATGTCTATATACATTTTTCCTGAAAAACTTAATATCCTGATAAATGTAAGCTTGAGAAGATGGATAGATTGTGACAATAAAATGAATGTGAAGGTACAAGATTACAAGGACTAATAGCTAAAATGTCAGGACCAAACATTTTGAAACATCTTTGAAAAAACAGATGGCGATAAAACCTGAAAGACAGGAGCAACTGCTTGGAGCAACTGTTCTTGCTGGGGAGGGTTCAAAATACTGACTTGGTGGGTGGCTGGTCAAAGACTAAACTATGTTTTAAAAAAGTGTGTGTGTGTGTGTGTGTGTGTGGGGGGGGGGTTCTCAGGGATTCTGACCGGGATTTATGATACACTCCGAGAAGAATAAGGAGTTAAAAGTAAAAAATTATTTTCAAAAAGGTTTTGAAATGTATCATGTTTTTTCTACACAAAAAAACAACTCTGTTTGAACTAGTTACACACTTCTATGCTTAACTTAAATAACTTTTAGCAGTTGCTTTAAGCAAAGTACACAAAGAAAGTGCAAATATACATGGTAAATTACAGGTTTTCTCAAATGCTAAAACACAAAAGCCAATCCTCTAAATCAAATGGCCAATTGTCTAAACACATTTAATAAATGTAGCCCTCATTTGCCAATATCATAAACACATTTAACATGAAGACACAATTCCCAAAACACAATCTTCCCACAATCTAAACACATTTTGCCTTGCTTAAACACAAGTTGCAAAATAACTCTGCTCACATTCTCAAATTAAAGCTCATGTGATGCAAAATTATTGCACAGTCAGGACTATTTGAACAAAATGAACACAACTGCTGCCAATGATGTGACCACATCTGTAAAATCAAGTCCAGAGTGCAGTTTGCTGGAGATTCCAAACAAACACATGGATGAAGGCAAAGCCAAAGGAAGAGAAATTCGAGTCAGAGGAGGGAAAGGACCACCGACAGTAACCAGTTTCTAAATGTCTGTCTGACACCCTACTCACATTTCCTGAACCCTTAGGAGGAGTTATTCTCATCATGAAGATGGAAGGTTTATGACAGACAACCATACACCAAAGAGAGCGTCCTAAGGGCAATGAAGCTGTGATGGCATACCAGTGGAGGCCTTCCAAGGATGGATCGCCATTCCAAGGTGTTTTTCCCGCGATGGCTGGAAAGGGAGAATTTAGCCTGTGATGAGGATGAGGTGATGTGGCCCGATGCAGCTCGGCAATATCATGATGCCGCACAGTGATTTTGGTGTAAATA
Organism: Vanacampus margaritifer; assembly: GCF_051991255.1. Taxonomy (NCBI): domain Eukaryota; kingdom Metazoa; phylum Chordata; class Actinopteri; order Syngnathiformes; family Syngnathidae; genus Vanacampus; species Vanacampus margaritifer. Next base: position 55,628,281 of record NC_135433.1, read on the forward strand.
AAGTAAATACTAAAAATAATAATAATAATAATTTCACACCCAGAACATGTTTTCAATGTACAGTACTGTTGTGTGCAATAGATTCTCACGTTTTTGCATTGAGTTGTGCAACTTGTTGCAGTACATTAGTGTGCATACACTATTTTCTATAGATTTAAACTCTTCATGTGAAACTCACACATCTAAATGCCCAATCCTCTACAGAGATCTATTCTAAGAAGATCCGTTAAAGTTTCTAAAAATATGTAGGCTATTTGCAGTTATGAAACAAAGAAACTTCTCACAAATTGAACATTGTCTTTTCAATTGTTTTACTATAGTGTCTAATGATGTGTATAGTGTTTACATTTTTTAAAGATCAAACAAAAGCTCAATGCTACACACTAGTGAATATAGGATTGATTTCTCTTCATAGAACCAAAATCAGTCCCAAAACTGTTGGATTAAATGTCTCCTGACGGCCTCACGACTCTGGCTGGAAGTGTTCGCTTTAGGTGAACGGTATGGGATTTTTTAATAGGTTTTAGGTGAACTAATGAATACACACACACTCGCACACACGCACGCACACACGCACACACGCACATACACATATTCACCCACATACAAAAAAGAAAGAAAGAAAAAAGAGAGCAATGATGATGACATGTCAAATCGGTAAAATTACCGAATGAACAATACTGAGCTATCCAGAAAAAAATAAAATAAAATAAAATTTGCTGTAGGTGAGAATGTTTCACCATAATCTATTCCTGATTTTTGGCTATATCCTTTTGCTACAAATCTGGCTTTGTACTTGTTATGTCCATCAATGTCCTCCTTGATGGAGTAAACCCACTTTCCTCCCAATGTCTCTTCGCCTTCTGGCAATTTAGTCAAAGTGAAAGTGTGTTTTTTCTCTATGGACTTCATTCCCTCATCCATTGCCCGTTTCCATTTTTCTGACACAGTTGATGTCATGACCTCTTTAAATGTCTGAGGTATATAACACATTGCTTGATAGGAATAATCTATGCTAGTGAGTGTACTGTCGTCCTCCACACTCTCATCTTGAGTATAGTCTTGTAGATACCGATGTAGTCGGATATCTCCCATTGCATGAGACATGTGGTGTCACCTTGGGGTGCTTATCACCATCTTCCACCATCAACACTTGGTTGTGTTGTTTTGTTGTTGCTACAACTTGCGTCGGGTGTCATTATTAGTTGTTGAGTCTGTGTTTTGCTCTCACATGTTGTTTTAGAGACAAACTTTACCAGTCTGTGCTTTAGTACTTTCCCTTTGCTGGGATAGTAAACTAGAAAAGCTGGACTACATTTTTTATGTCCTACAAAGTGTCCTTTTTCACACCTTGAATCTAGTTAACCCCTATCTTGTTGATATGCATAGCATATTGATCCGAATTTGTGCATCCTGAATAGATTACATTCTTTTCCTGTCAATGCTGTGTATGGGGTGGTGCGTTCGCTTATTGAAACACCGATTTCTTGTATATGCTGCCTCTTGTACAGCATAGTGCCACAGGCTCTTGGGTAAGTTACAATTAATGAGCTTACATCTGGCCATCTCAAAAAGAGTTTGCCATTCTCTCTCGGCTACCCCATTCTGGTGTGGGGAGTAAGGGCAGGAGGTTTCGTGTTTGATCTTGTTTATTCTTAGTAGAGCTTTAAACTCTTTGTTTGTGAACTCGGTTCCGTTGTCAGATCTCATGCATTTTACGGTGCCATAAGGTGCTACATCAGCTAAGATTTTTTCTGTAGCTTGAAGTGCATCACTCTTTGCTTTCAAAAAGTAAACAAACATCGCACCTGTATGTACATCTGTGAAAGATTGCATTTACTTGAAACATTCAATTGACTCATTGTTTACTGGACCAGCTAAATCCGTGTTCACCAATTCAAGTGGTGTCTGGACCTTGTCAGTTGGATTTCTGTTTCTTGTTTGTGTGAATTTTCCCTTTATGCATACATCACATTCTTTATCCGGCCTGTGTTTAGCACCTTTGATGTGCATGCTGAAGGAAATATTCTGTTTCAATTTAATTATAACTGTTTTGATTTAGTTATAACTATTTAGAATTGGACAAAATTGTGCCTACTGTCACATTCTGCAATTTCAGTATATCCTCAAAATTGCAATGCCCCATTATTTCGTGCCACATCTGAATATCATGGCTGACTTTACACACATCATGTTCATCCCATTCTGTTTGCAAATAATACATCCTGTTATACACATAAATGTAAAATTTTTCATCATCAGGTGTCACAAGAACATTATTGCTTTCGAAGAACACTTTGGCTCCATTACGAGGAGCAGACCTTACCGAGAACAGTTCTTGTGGAAAGGAAGGAATGTATAAGGCATTCTTTAAAGTCACTGTAAACCGATGCCTTCGATTGTCTATAAGACGTACCTGTGCATCCCCCTTTGCCGTGTGCCAGTCCAAAAATGCGTTTACCGTCCGCCAACTCCATGCTGTGCTTTTCGGGCGTGAAGTCGCTGACGAAGCTCTTGAACCGCCTTCTGTCGTTGATGATATGGGCTGATGCACCTGTGTCCACGATCATTCCCTTTCGTTGGGTCTGCTCCGCTGTCCGGCTGAAATCCTCCGTCTCCATCCTGAAGGAGTAGTCATCATCTCCGTTTGCTCCCCGCACCTTGTTGCCTTTCCTGGCTGCTGTCGTCTTCGTTACCGCCATCTTGAACACACGTAGCGTTCTGCCTGCGCTTCTTCCTACACGCTTTGTCTGCGTGCCCCGTGTGTTTGCAAAAACTACACCAAACAGTCTTTGAGCATTCATCTTTACAGTAGCCCTTCTCACAAAATCGCCAACATGCCAGCTTCGACGGGGTACCAGTCTTATTCTTTTGTGCCGCCCGGGCCTTCAGCACCCTCTCTCACGCCTCTACGGCGACTGGGCTTGTGTCCTCCGCGGCCTCGTAGTTTCGCAACTTAGCCTTGAAATCCCCTAGTGACATGTCCGCTGAGCTGTGTGTCACCATCAGCGTGAATGGCTTGTATTTTTCTGGAAGCCCCTTCATAATCACTGCCATCATCAGCCCTCACTTGATGCTTCACCTGCACTCCTGAGTGCCGTTATAATCTGCTCCGCTCTGAAGACATATTCTGTCACAGTCTCTGTGTCCGCTTTCTTCAGCGATATCATCGTGCAGGGCCTACCTTTGCCGATATGTTCTCTCAACACTTTCAGACTCTCTTTTCTTTTGTTTTTTGTGTCTCTGAAGATGAGTCCCAAACTTGTGTTGTCGAGAAGTGGCGCCAACGTACAATATGCGTCCGCATTCAGCTTGTCATCCAGCGCTCTCTCCTCCGCAGACAGCTAAACTAGCTATACTTTGCAGCTAACTCGCTACCGTTGCTAACGCGCACTCCGTCTCACATTCAGAATCTTCTCATAACCTGGACCCATAACCTGATAAAAACAAGCGTTAAGTAGTGATGGAAGCTTACACCTTTTGCCTCGTTGCAGCTAAAGAATGATTCACAGAGACGAGTGGCAGCTTTTTTTCCTCGCCGACAGGCGTACTTTTTATTCCACACACAACACACACGTCCGCTAACCACGAGTCAAGTGCAGCGGGAACATTCGAAAACTTTCTGTGACACGTACCGCGACAAATTAACTTAGCTAGTTACAAGCAATCATACAATACACTCACACCCCCACCCCATGCGCCCCCTAACCGCGCGCTCCCGCCGGTGGGCGTCTCAGCTCTCTGAAATGCTTCGGACTGAGACAGACACACTATACACTCGCAACCGAGGGGCACAAAAGTACTGGGACACGGCCCATACGTCGCAAACTGGAACTGGAAACAAAGCTGATGTGTGAACCACAGAAGTTGGAAGTCCCGCCTCCTTCGTGGCATATGACCAATTGTCCCTAGGTTGTTCGTCTATGTGTACCCTGCATTAGGCTGGGAGCCAGTTCAGGGTGTACACCGCCTACTTCCCGAAGACAGCTGGGATAGGCTCCAGCATTCCTACAACCCTCGTGAGGACAACATATATTTATTGTTTGGACTTCTGTTAACTTAATCCAGTAGTTTTGAAACTAACTTTCAAAAGTTAGTAACTGAGAATAATCGAGTTGCTGTAACAGAAAGCTTCTAAGTAAATCTGTATCAAAAAAATTAAGTTGCGTGTCATCAAACCATTCAAGTTCTGGAAAACTTAAACTTTTTAGTTAATCAATTAAAAAAATTGAGGCAACCGATTTCCTCACTTTTTGTTTTAGTTCTGCTAACTTATTCGGGTTAACAGTGTACAGAGAAAATACCCAAATTCTACAAACTTACCAAGCACTGTACAACACTGTCTGATGCTGCAGACTGAAAATACTTTTTTAAATTTTTAAATTTTTATTTTTTTACCATACTCAGCTACAGTCACATATTACTCAACAATAAGACAAAACAGTAGTTTTTCTTACTACTGTTTAGTGTAGACAAATAAAAATGACTGCATGAGGTATTTTCAATTTAGCACATGCCTGCTTCCACACTTGGTGGATGTGATTATCCAATGTGTTTATTGGTGTGGTCATTCCCAAGCCATGGCATTGTAGTGACAAGGAAGTAACCTCACAAAAATAACCTTACAATCCTTATCTGTGTTTAGGTATAAAAATGTGTGTAGATTTTTGCATGTCACTGTGTGATGTTTTGCAATGAGTGTGAAGCAGAGTCAGTGCCTATTGTTGTGCAACTTTGGACAGGTGTTTTGCTCCTTCAGTGTATACATCGGTAATTGTGTGAACATTTTTACTTTAGTGTGTAAACGACTGTTAAAAAAAACAAAAAACTGTAAAATGGCATTTTTGTCATAGCTCTGTTTAGGAAGGTCCAACGTGGTACCCCTCTAGCATTGACAACAAATTGTGGCCCCCTCCATCATTTAAGTTGCTCATCCCTGCCCTAACTCAAAAACTAAGACGGCAGTTGAGACTGTCCAGATAGAAGAAAAGAAAGGAATATATGGAATGCATAAGCTAGTAGTTTAAACAACCATTTGTAAAGCTTGAAACAGATGTGTGTGTGTGTGTGTGTGTGTGTGTGTGTGTGTGTGCGTGTGTGTGTGCGTGTGTGTGTGTGTGCGTGTGTGTGTGTGTGTGCGTGTGCGTGTGTGTGTGCGTGTGCGTGTGTGTGTGTGTGTGTGTGTGTGTGTGTGCGTGTGCGTGTGTGTGTGTGCGCTTGCGAGAGAGTTTATATCACATCATGGGGACTATTTTCTGGGTTTTTACTATCATTATGGGGACCATGTGTCCTTGTGGGGACATTTTGGTGGTCCCCATGAGTCCAAACCTTTTTTTGAGGGTCAAAACTTTAGAGTTTATGTTTGAATTTGGTTTTGGTTGGAGTCAGGGTATAAGGGTTAGGGTAAGGCAGTCAGTTGTGAGGGTTAAGGTTAGGGTGTGCAAGATCCAAATGTTTCTCCCCCACAGGGAGCATATTCTTATCAACTGCAAAGCACTTATTTCTCATGTTTCCAATATAAACATTTCCCAATGCTTACATGTAACATTTGTGTGCATGTGCGCGTTTGTGCAGCACATAAATTCAGCAGCTTTACTTCATCGTTAATCATTCTTTTAAATATTTAGGCAAGAGAAGGTTTTTCTCCGGTCAACTTTTCCTACATGCCTTTCAGAAAAGTTTCACAAGAAGGCATCTTTCATCTTGAACACCCACAAACAACACAAATAATTCAGTTTCAGAATAATACGTTTTTTTTTTAAAAAACAATAATAATAATAATAACAATAATAATAATAAAGATTTTACATATTATGAAGTTGACGTTATCTGAAACCCAGACTGTATGTTGTCAAAGTTAAATGAAAATGTAAAATGTTATTTTATTTATTTTATTATTTTATTACATGTTAGGTTGATTGAAGTCTTTAAATTGTCATTACGTTTGAATGTCATTCTGAATGATTGTTTGTCTCTATACATGCCCAGTGATTGGTTGGTGACCAGGCTGTAGGCTACTTCTTATTTTTAGCAAAGAATTGACTCAAATCTCCTTCATCTACTTCTCTATCTGTGTGTCTGTTTTGTCTGGGAACTGGGTGCGTTGTGCTCTCCAAGTGTAAAAGCAACACCAAGGAAAGACTTGAGCACTGACCATTTGGACCGTATTCACTGTTTAGAACATGATGGACTGATCTACTACTAAGAGGATTTTTGCTATTCAAGGGCCAGCCTGGTCTCTATGCCCTGCGAATAGCGGGGGTCCACTATAGTCTGTGTTTCCTTTGCATTGTTCTAGTTAAGTTCGTCTTATCCGTTGAGTCCGAGTGCAAAGTCTTGTTTTCCACACCACTTTCCAAATAAGCTTCCGATAAGTTTTGTGGCAAGACTTAAAAATTCTCAATTTGTGTTCTATCATCAACATTTTTTTTTTGCCAATAAAGTGATTTTGTATTTATTGTGAAAGTTGTCTTTTTCCTCTTCTAAGTGATTTTTGTTGTACTTTATACATTAAACAAGTGGTTATTTGGAGTTTGCTATTTTTGTGTTTGAGTCGTGCATTTGGGTTCAGTCATAGCTCGGCCAAAACAAATCCTCTGGAAGGAATAAGAGGTGATGAACAATCATAGCATTCACTGAAACACACACACACACAAAAACAGTGTGACTTAAGGCATGGAAAATTATCACTTTTTTGGTAATCCTATTTGCAAACACAAACCCTAATTCCAATGAAGCTGAGTTCTGTAAATAAAAACATAATACAATGATTTTCAAAGTCTTTTCAAATCTGTGTTCAAACGAACACACTACGAAGACAAGATATTTAATGTTCAAGCTGGAAAAATTTTAGTGTTTTACTTTTGTTCGCCCCCTTACAACTATTCACTCATTTTAAATTTAGTGCCTGCAACATGTTCCAAAAATGGGAATGTTTACCAATGTGTTACACCATCTTTCCTTTTAGTAGCATTCAATACTGCAAGCATTTGGAAACTGAATACACTAGTTGAAGCTTTGTAAGTGAAATTATTCCCCATTCTTGCTTGATAAGCAACTACAATTTCTCAGTCCAGCATCTCATATTGTGCCACACATCTTCAGTGGGAGACGGGTTTGGACTGCTGGCATGCCACTCTCGTACTCACACGCTTTTTTTGTAGAACACGTGCAGAATGTGGCTTGGCAATGTCTTGCAAACAAGCATAGACATCGCTGAAAAAATAATTGCTTGGATGGCAGCATTATATGTGGTCAAAACAAGTGTTCACTTTGTGTCAATCCATTTCAAATGAGCTAATCCCAGAGAAGCTGTTGCATTTCAGGTTGCTGTTTAAATTTGGTTTTCACTTTGCATGGTAGAGTTTTAATTTGCATTTAAAGATGTAGCGACTGTGTTAAACTTTTTTTAAGTGTTTCTGAGCCCACGTGGCAATATTCTTTACACAATGATGCAAGTTTTTAATGCAGTGACACCTGAGTGATCAAAGGGCCTGCCCGCCTGCCTTTTCAACACTCACTTCCGATCACATATTACTTCATAATCTCTTGTTGTCGTTGTTGTCATCATTTTGATTTTGATTTTTTATTTTGAAAAGGAATTTTATATATCAAGAAGATCCAAATAGTCTTGACCAGCCAACCTTCTACTGTAAATGCCTTTCCATAAAATATTGTACAATCCTTTGGGATGAAAAATAGGCAATGGACTATCAAGAGTACATTCACTGTAACATGACACACACACTCATGAAAAAAAAGGTGTGACTTCATCCATGAAAAATTTTTCATTTTGTAATATTTGTTGACCCTAACACACAATGGATTGATGACGATGTATTTCACTAGCAATGAGCAAAATGAATCGATATCTACAATAACAATAATAATAATAATAATAATAATAATAATAATAATAATAATAATGCCCTAAAACATTAACATAATGTCTTATTTTTATTTCTCTAACTGAAATTATTTCGCTGCTTGTTATGAGGAAGCAAGCACAATAGTGAGGGCTGGTCCATTCCAAATACCTTCTCTTTAGACTAACCATGACTTTGAGGAAACAGAACAATCAACATCTGTGGTTGGTCTTGGGACAAACATGCTGAAATGTTCAGCTCGCTGAAAGAAGGAAGTGCAACTTGGTTCCTCATTTAACACAGCTCAGGCCATGTGGGATCCAATGTTCCGCTCCCTATTCACCAGAGGCTTTTGAGACATTCACTTGGCGCTCTAAACTCTGTTGTTGGTCCTGGCCAGAACTTTCTTACATAAGAGATTCTGTGATGAGGAGGGAGATGTCTAAAACAGGCAGTGTATGGGGATCTCAAGGACCAGACTTGGGCACCACTGGTCTACATGAACTATGTGCACGAGCACCTGGAAGCACTTTTCACCCAATGATCGACAGATTAGTTTCTGTCTTAAGAAAAAAAAGAAAGGAAAATCCCATGAAGCTTTAACTGGCATAAAAGTGAATTAATGGTTTAGCAAATCTAAAAATAGATGTTGCTCCATCTTCTGATCAAATCGGTGATTGTTTTTTTTCTTCTTTTTTTCAAACTCATTGATCGCTGATCATGACCAGCCAAAAAATCCTGATCGTGTAAAGCCTAATAGCAATGTATAGTTTCACAAAAATGTGTTTAGAGATTTTCCGCGCAATTCTTCAAGCTGTATACAATTTAAATGAGTGTGCTGCAAAAGGGTAATTATAACTCAAAGCATAGTGGTGGCCTGGGACACTGTACTTGATATATTTCCATTTACCGCAGCTGTTAGCTACATGTCATTTGTAGATTAAGTTTAAGAAAAGTGTTAATGTAAAAGCCAGTGCTGAGTCGGATGATCATACACAAATTTGCGCAGTGGATGCGCATTTGAGTAAATGCATCCCCTATGGAGCATGAGGCCAGACACAGATAGAGTGCATGTTCTACTTTTAAGGAGGGGCGACCCTGCCCATGGCCATAAAGTTGAATTAGGGGGCTAAAACACTTTATTTACTCCTCCTTTTCCTCAAGTGCTAGCCAGATCCCCACATAAGGAGGCAGGGTGCCGAGCAGAAGGGGAGGAGCACACAAAATCTTCTCACCATTTGACTCTGCTCACTTCTCTTTTTCTTCAACCACTGCTTCTAATAGGAGACCAAGATGAACTCCCTGGTGAAATGGGCTCTATTTCTTTTTGTCCTCGTTTCTCTTCTTTTGAATATTATTCTGATTGGAATATATTCTAGCCGGGCACCCAAATGTTCCTCTCAGCTCACGCATCCTCTGAGGGGCAAACACGACAAGCGCAGCCGCGTGTTTGCTGATCTCACGCAGGATGAGTACTTGCAGGTCCAACAGTACATGCTCCAACAGAAGGACTTGGATATATCTACCCGGCAACTCTCCAAACCCTCCGAAAACTTCTTGTTCTTAATAGACCTTTCTCTTCCCAGGAAAGTGGACGTGTTGTCTTACTTGGACGGGGTCGCTTCTAAGCCATTGCGCGAAGCCACTGTGGTGGTCTTCTACGGTTCTAGGGGTCACATCAAGGAGTATGTAGTGGGGCCTCTCCCTAACCCCATATACCACAAGGATGTCACCAAGAAGAAGTACAAGATGGAGCTGCCTATCAACACGCGCACGGTCACCATCGGAGAGTATGAATTGTTGTTAATGTTTCTGCAGCAAGAACTGTTCTCCAAGCTGCCGGAGCTCATGAAAGAGAGCTTCGGTGCCAACAACAAGCTACTCCCGTTTGAGCAAATGCCCCGTGGATTGCGGTCAGGAGACAGAAAAACCTGGGTGTCTTTCTTCAGGGACATGAGTGGCATGTACATCCACCCGGTGGGTTTCGAAGTACTCATCAATCATGGGAGCGTCAATGAAACTGATTGGAAAGTGGAGAAACTTCTGTATAACGGTCAGTATTTCGACACCTTAAAAGAACTTCAACAGAAATATACTGCCGGATCAATTAAAAAAATAATTTACCAGGAGGCAGCTGATTACGGTTCTCTGAAGCCCAAGAACAAGCCTCTGCAGCTTAGCCCGCTGCAGTACTACACAGAGGGAAAACGATTCAGCGTCAGCGGTAACCACGTCCTCTACCTAGACTGGAGCTTTGCGTTTGGCTTGAGTTCCCTCACTGGCATGCGGGTCTTCGATGTGCGCTTCAAGGGGGAGCGGATTGCATATGAGCTGAGCGTACAGGAAGCCATGTCGGTGTATGGGTCAGTGACTCCTGGAATGATTGTCACCAAGTTTTTGGACTCCAGCATCGGAATAGGCCGTTTTGCACATGAACTTGTCCGTGGCACCGATTGCCCCCATGAAGCCACCTATGTTGACACATACCGCTACATCGATGTAAATTCACCGGTTAGATTCAGGAATTCAATCTGTATCTTTGAGCACAACTTTGGTCAGCCTCTGAGGAGACACTTCTCTGACTTTTTTAGTAATAGTTATGGAGGGATGGTGAACAGCGCTTTGGTGTTCAGAACAATCACTGCGATAGGAAATTACGATTACATGTGGGATTTCATTTTCTACCAAAGTGGATCTGTTGAAACCAAGGTGCACGCCACAGGATACATCTCGTCATCTTATCTGGTGGACGGCAGTTTGAAACATGGCCACCAGGTGGAAAAAAATGTCCTGGGAAACATCCACACGCACTTCATCAACTTCAAAGTGGATCTGGATGTCTTGGGTGAGTCTAAAGTTGCCTTATATGGTAGGTCTATTGAAAAAGTCATTTAAATAAACAATTTTGTCGTGCTTTTTATGTTCTGTGCAAATTTGGGGTTTCCCATCCACAGTTTGCTTGGCTCGTGAGAGGGAAATAAATAAATTAATTAATTAATTAATAAAGGGTCCCAGCTAGGTCCCATGAGTTGTTCCATATAGAGTTTCTCTCTCAGGGGAAACTTCTCTAAGATAACTGTAGTAATATTTGGCCTGATGTAGAAAAAAAATTCTAAAAGATCCACTGGCAGTCACTCTGGTGCAAAGGTTCCATCCATGCATTTTACATTGCATTGTAGGCTACTTAAGTCATCAGTTATTGCATGAACAATGCAAATATGAAAAAACAAAACACTTTTTTTTTTTTACAAAATGTTGTTCGAATTTCATGGAAAGGAACCAGTTCTGTCATTTTACCTATTACCGTTAAAGGAAAAACCTCTGCTCACTTGACAAGGAATTTGGATTTATCTACCATGGGAATTATTTTCTGTCATGCCCATCATGGCTTTTGACAGAAACTTTTGTTTCCAGGTTACAACGATAGCACCCTGGGTCTCTTAAAAGTATTAGACTTTAACCCTGCTGTTATAAGGTGGATCATATTGGCCCACTTTAAATTTTATAAATACCGTAAGAGAAAAGTAAAAGCAAAATATTTTTAAAATGTGTGTGTATTGGGGGGGGGGGGGGGACGACAGTATCCAGTTGTGCTTTTCCTATCATTTTTGTTGGATGCCCAATCTGGATCACTGTATGCTTCAAGCTGTGGACTTTTCTCACATAGTCAATCATAGCCAATGAAAATATCTTTTTCGCACCAAGCATCGAGCTTATTTGTATCTTGTTTGTGTATATACAGTATATAGCATTCAGAGCCAAAAACCTTCATGTTTGATAGGTCAGGGACCTTTCCTGTGAAAGCACCGTAAGGCGTTTGCTCGAGACGTTTGCATTTGGAATGAGCTGCAGCTGTTTGATGTTCTTTTGGTAGTAAGATGGTTTCCTTTTTCTTGCCAGTGCCATCGTCCAAGACTGATTTCTTGGTATTAATGCAGCGTTTCGCATGGGTCGACGTGGTTCCTCAGTCATTTGTTGGCAGTCTGGTCCGGCTGTTTTGGCTTTCCATCCATCCATTTTCTTAACCGCTTATTCCTCACTAGGGTCGCGGGGGTGCCGGAGCCTATCCCAGCTGGCTTCGGGCACACCCCAAACTGGTTACCAGCCAATCCAGGGCACACACAGACAGACAACCATTCATACTCACAAGCTCACCTGGGGACAATTTAGAGTGTTCAATTAACCTGCCATGCATGTCTTTGGAATGTGGGAGGAAACTGGAGCACCCGGAGAAAACCCACACATGCAAACTCCACCCAGGAAGGCCGAAGCCAGAGTCGAGATACCTACGATATTCGAAGCATTCTGCTGGTATTTAATCGAAATGATTTTAATCAAAAACATAATTAATGTACGCAAATAAGTAACAACTATATTGACCATTAGTGAATGAAGAATAAACAACCACCTAGTTATGACTAATGGTAAGTCCGCCACTGCTGGTGAACACTGAGTAGTGTTGAAAGTACACTTGAGTCAGTGTTACCAGTGTGAAGTGTGTTTTGACTGAGTTAAATTTTAACGCTGTCACTAGTGCAATATACTCATAAGTGTTTAAACACCAGAGTTAAGTCTAGTTTGGCAGAGTTATTATTATATAAATTTTTTTGCTGTATAAATGTTATGTAAGCGACAGGAAAACTTCTGAATTCATCTTGAAACTACTTGAAAAGTTGTGGAATTCGTCAACGTTAAAGAACATATATATGATTATTTAAGTTACAGAGCTTTAACACTTGTCTTGTCCCTAGTGCTGGGAACCCTCCATGTTCAGCATAATGTTCCTCTCAGCATGTGCACAATCTGAGGGGCAAACACGACGAGCACTAGCAAAGCCGCACATGGTTGCTGATTGGCCCATCACAAACATTGGTTGAGACAAAAGTATTTGTTGCCTGGTTACAGATTCAGCACCCTGGTGTTCTTGAAAGGATTTTCTGGGACTTGACTTGACTTGAGCAGTTCATTGAAATTCAATTCAGTCTAAATTCTAATCATGGGTGTATTTAGTCATTTGGAGGCCCAAGGCAAAACAAGTCATGGGGCCCGCCATATCCTCGTATTGACCAGACAAAATTTGTATTTTCACATCAATACATGGTCTTCAAGGATAAAGGATTATTTATTTATCAACGATTATGATCTAACAAGTGAATCATCTCAACGTTTTATAGGTGCATTGCAGAGTTTGTCACTTTCTTACTCACAACTGTCACCTCTGGCCTTAAATGTAACTGCAGCTTCTGTGTCAAACTCATGCGCAGTGCCCTCGGAAAAACTCTTTGTGCCGATTCAGCCTTTTTATGTGTTTTTCAGCACACAATTTAAGACTAGTACAACAGCTTTAAATTGAAGAAAAATATTAATTAGTAATCAGAGAATCGTGGGGACTTGGGCAATCGCCTGTGCGTGTCTAATGATAAGTCTGTCCCTGAGTTTAATTCAGTTAAATGCACCTCAGTTAAATTTAATTGAACTGAGGTTCAATTCAATTAAAAATATCCATATAGCACTATAGTATACTGTACTTATTGGGTGGCAGGTGAGCTGGAAACTATTCCAACTGATATAGCGAGAGGCAGGGTACACCCTAGACTGGTCGTCAGACAATTGCGGGGTGCATATAAACAACAATACAAAAAATTCATATTCTCATCTAGGGACTATTTAGAGGGTTCTGTTTTCATGGCCGGCAAGCTAATGCTTTGCAGAGGTGTATTAGACTGAATGTTGGTATTTCACAAAGTAGCAAACAAAACACACAAGGCTTACTAGAGTAAAGACAGAACAACCGACAAAGACTCAGGAATGCAAACAAATGATCCAACAAAGACCGCAGGGAAGGAGGGAACTAAGGCCCCGTCCAGACAGAAGCAAAGCCAGCTTCGTTCCTCAAACAAATCTCATACACACAGAAGCATTTCAAGATTTGCGTGTGTCCAGAAGAAGACGCTGAGGCTGTTTAACGTCTGTAATGTATATGCCAAGTCTGGAGTGGCGCCGTAGTGCAGCCACAGGGAGTTAACGGAAAGCGTTGAAGAAAAATCAGCGAAGAAAACAAACACTTTTTCTAACTTTATTGCAAACTACAGAACAAACATGGCTTTGCATGTATCAAAACAACATGAAAAACACGAACACAGGAGAAGTGACAATGGCGAGTGATTCAAGTACAACACCACTTGTTGAACGTGGGAATAAAGAAGCAAAATATTTTGCTGCCAAAGCATAAGCAAGCTAAGGAGAATGCGCAAAACAACTACAACATGGCTATCCGCCATTGTTGTTGACAGAGTGACGGTTCGCGCACAATGACAATGTGACAATGCGTTGTCATCGAGCTGCGACCATTACGTCATCACTGGAGGAGTATCCTGCGTATGGTGTCCAGACAGACATTTTGAAATCTTTCCACCCTGGATCCAAGTTTCTTTTTTTTTTCTTCTTTTTTTTTCTGGAGAGCTCAGTATTGTTCATTCATCATGTCATCATCATTGCTCTCTCTTTTTTATTTTTTTTTATTTTGTATGTGGGTGAGTATGTGTATGTGAATGTGTATGTGCGTGTGTGAGTGCGTGTGAGTGTGTATTCATTAGTTCACCTAAAACCTATTAAAAAATCCCATACCGTTCACTTAAACCAAACACTTCAGAACCCAGCCACGTGTGGCCGTCAGGAAACCCGAGGAAGGACCAAAGAAAAGAAAGGAAAGTGAAATCCAGCACCGACCAGACACCACCCACCACCCACCGGGCCACAAACCAGAGTCCTTCACCAACCCCAGAAACATCCAAATTCCAACAAATCAGGGAGACCTCAAGAGACCAAAGGAGAGACTGAGGAAAGAAAGGAAGGACAGACGAAGCAGAGTGAGATCCACAGACACCAGCCTCCACCGATTCAACGACCAGAGGAAGAAGCAGATTGTGTCTGAGTTTGGATAGATGCTGGTGTGGTGGATCTGGCATGCATGAAAATCTCCACCAAAGAGGGGAGCCGTCGACCCCTGCCAGGACAGAGCAAGCGCAACACCTCATGGCCCTCCAGGCCACGGCAGCGCCAAGGGACAACCCCCGGGCCCCGCAGGGGCCACTGCCCGGAGAGCAAACCCAGGAGCAGGGGCGCCCCCCACCCCAACATGGCCCGCGCCCCCAACCCAACGCAGCAGGACGGGGCACTGCAGGCCCGCCAGGCACCCCCCCCCCCCACCAGTTTGGTGGTGCATTAAAATTGGAGGGGGGTTGTAGGGCGAAGATGGTGTCTCTGCCCTACCCCACACCCCCAAAGTGTGTTATGTGCCCTATATGTCTATAAACAAAGTGTATTGTGCAAAACTAGTGCAGTGAGTTAAGAGGAGCGACCAGCCCCCCCCAACCGGGAGCCCAGTTTCAAAAGTGATCAGATTCAAGCTCCAAAACCGCGCCATCATGTGGACGAACAGCCTAAACAGTAAGAAACTTGTGAGGACTCTTCGATATTGGCTTTCGTGTGGATGGGGCCTAAATAGGAGCAAACTAACGAGACAATAACAAACACCTGGACATGAGACAAGTGGCAGTGGGCGTTGATAGGAAGACACAAGGCATCGGGATGACGAGAACAAGGGACAACAACAGGGACACATGACTAACTAACACCTACAATACATAACTAAGACCTATCCAAAACCAAACCAAACAAATCACAAACTGCAACAAAACTAACCAAACCCAAACCAGACTCGTCCCCACGGCCCCCGGATTCTGTTTTAAATATATAAACTGCTCTACCACTGTGGAAATAGTAGACAGTCATGGTTGGGAACGCCTTGGGATCTCCCTCCAAAGAAGATGCATGAAGTGCTGGTGAGAGGGAAGTTTGTATTTCCCTGCTAAAGCTGCCGCCCCAAAGACTCTATCCCAGATAAGCAGAAGAAAATGGCTAGATGAATGCATAATTAATCATGTATGGAAAAGAAGAGTTTTTAAAAGACAGCAAATTCCAGAAGGCTAAGCAGTAGATGCACATGTATAGCGTTAGTAATAGCATCTTCATCAACTGCCCTTTTTCTAGGCTGTTGTCGAGATATCGTAAACTGGAGTGTAAACTTCAGGAGAGTGAGTTAAAAGAGTGGTGGAGAGGCATGGGCCCAATTATAAACCTGGCAGCCATGGTTCAGGAAGTAGAGCCGTCAGGGCAGCTGTGACTGCATACATAATTTACGGTCACTCTGGTTTTTAAACGGCATTTGTGAAGATCATGGAGCTAGTGGTCACTTTAAGGAGGATCAAGAACCACAAAGCCCATTATTATTATTAAATACTTCAGAGGACATCTAAACTGTAGATTCAACTAAAAGACCAATATGAACTGGACACTGTACCAAACAGGTGCCATGTACTGCTGTTTTCAACTGATGGAGCGGCATCAGTACTAGGGACAAAAATACAGTAGAAATTATTTATTAAAAAACCTTGTGACCAAAAAATGCTGACGTTGGGGATAATTGAATCAATGAGGAAATAGAAATAGCTTTCTGTATATAATTTTTATTAAATGTTTTGTATATATTTCTCTAGGAGTGAAGAATGTGTTCCAAACCAAAGACATGGAGTTTGTCAATGTGACATTACCATGGATGGCCGATCGCTATGCTATGGTTCCTCAGCTGGTGGAAAAGCAACTTAAAACAGAAAAGGTAAACCTTTATTACGAATAATAAAATTAGTCAAGGGATGGATTACATTCAAGCCCTTAGAGAATAAAGCCATAATATTAGTTACAGACCTTTATACACATTTCTTGGACAATATATTTTTGATTATCTTTTTAAATATTTTTTGATGAATGTTATGTGCATATTTAATGTATTTTTTTCCAATAACTCAGAATTTCCAGAAGCCTATAACCTTGTCCGATGTAGGCAGGTACACTAACCAAAACCGATTTTGATTGTGTCTGTTGGACTAATGTGGCCACTTCTGCAGGAGGCAGCTCTGCGGCATGGTACAAAAACTCCTCGCTATCTGCACATTGCAAGCAACAAAACCAACGCTTGGGGTCATCAACGTTCCTATAGACTCCAAGTAATAAGTTTCACTGGAGACCATCTCCCAGAGAGTGAGACAGAGGAACGAGCCATGTCCTGGGCCAGGTGAGACCAAACAGCTTCAATAAAATCTTTACATTTATAATGTGAAAATCATACCCACAAGAAAATAAGATAAATTATATGGTGTCTTTCATTACATGCTTTTTAAATAAAGATATATTTTTTTTAAACTAAAAATAAATAAATAACTGTATTTATTTTTTTTTGCTGGTTGCAACAGTACTGGTATGTGCACATTAAATGTTACGTTTCAGGTGTGGCAAATAATTTGTCAAAATAGTACAGAAGTCACGTATTTAGACTACTGTAATAACCAAAATAACCGTTTTCACATTCCCAATTTTTCTAAACAGCAATAATGTAACATGGACTTTACAACATTGGTTAATAATGTCCTCTGGTCTAATAGATGCTGTGCCTATATATATAATCTTCTGGCCTAACATCAAATGAGCACCACCCTTTTTTGACTTTGAGAAAAACTAACAAAAAAACAGCATTACCGCACTTATTGTGGAGTTATTCCCTTCAGGTACTATGTGCATGTTTTAATGTTTTATTTATTATTACTTTATCCTTATGAAGATTACACACATTACATTGCAATATGTATCATTTTAACTTCAAATATTTATTTATTTATAATTCATTTCAATTTGATCATTATTTGATTTTGGTTATTTTGTAGGGTTATTCGATACCGATACTAAACTCTTGAGTAGTCACCAATACTGATACCAAATACCAATACCACTACTACATAAAATTCCCCCCAAAGAATGACATATAATTTTAAAGAAAGACCTACATATTCCAATATAGTATTTTTCTTGAAAGATAAAAAAATGAAATTATTGGCAATTTTCTATTCCTCTAATTTCTATTCCTGATTGTAAAACGGTCACAAGAGGGCTGACCATACTGGTATCGGCCACCTTCACGAGTACCGATACCTTAAACTGATACCGATACCTGGTACTCACCCATCCCTATTATTTTGTATTGCATTTGTGGATTTGCTCTGTGGCAGAGATTCTTTCCCTTTTCCTGTTCAGCCGTTCCCCGGGATCATCTTCGTCTTTGTGTGCAGGTATAAGGTTGCCATCACTAAGTATAAGGACTTAGAGCAGACCAGCAGCAGTTTGTATAATCAAAACAACATGTGGACCCCAGCAGTTGACTTCAGCTTGTACATCGAAGACAATGAAAACATTGAAGATGAGGTACGTTGTGCCTGAATTCTCAAATACGAATTGAAATGTACACCTAAAGTAGTGAGTATAATTGTTTGAATGTTTGTTTTAGGATCTGGTTGCCTGGGTGACCACTGGATTCCTCCACATCCCGCATGCCGAGGATATCCCCAACACTGTAACTGTGGGCAATGGTGGCGGCGTCTTGCTGCGACCCCATAACTACTTTGATGAAGACCCTTCCATTCACTCTGCTGATGGGGTGCACTTTAGTCCAGGCAGTGAAGAAAGCTGTGAATACAACAGGATGGGCTGCCTTGCTCAAGAGACCTGCAGCCCTGTGCTGGAACCCTTCACATACAATGGCTTTGATGGAGTCATGAAGTTCGAGGACTGAGGTGCAACAAACATGTTATGGGTAGTGGTGATTTTTTTTAATGCAAAGGAAAAACAAAGGGCAACACACACACACACACACAATACAAATATGATATAGCTCTACACTGTGCATATTCTTGTCTAGTATCTGTGTTTTGTAAGGCATGACCAGGCAATGAGGCTCCATGAAAAAGGTGACTGCTGAGGTAACAGTGGAGTAAATTTACACTTATTTTGAGATGAAAAGCATGCTATTTGTTGTTTTATGAATATAGATTGAATGTGACACGTGCCTTTACTTCTACTGTATAATTTCACATGTTGTGTATTGCCCATGTCATCCAGCCCCCCAAAAATTCATGTTCGGCAGCCAGCAGCTCACCCGCACGAATGCTATAAATGGATCACCAATGTGCCTGGTCTGTATTGTGTTGGGTACACAAAATAAAAAATGTCTGGTCAAAAGACACAAACATAAGGCATTTTAATTGTCTTTTCATTGTTTGGACAGCTTAGTGTTTATACACAAAGCTCAGTGTATGCAAAGTTTGACTCTCTCATTGTCTAATCTCTATCACCATCAATGTTTAAAAATGGAGGTACACATTGCTTAAACTTTTAATACTGATAGCTGCAGCTTTTCACGATTCCCTTTCTCTCTTTAATCCTGCTTGCAAATTCAGTCTAATGTTGAGCCAATATGCCAAGTAGATATTATTATTATAATTTACTCGGTGTTAGACTGCCCTAGCTGGTAATGTAGGCCTACATGCAATGGAAAGTAGAGGGGTTGACTGGCTGCTCTGTGTCATTTTTTTTTTTTTAAAGACTGTGTCCAAACTCTGTCCAAACGATTATCTACTTTATTAATAGTTACTGATTCGCCCCAGAGCTTTTGAGATTGCTCATTGGCTCACGTTTGAAGCAGTAAGTATGCGACTGTATGTTGTTGTTGGCCTTTTTTAGGCTTTTTTTTTTGTCATCCTACTGCTACATTAACAGGAAGCTAAAGTTGCAACAACTAACGTAGTGTTCCGACATGGTAAAGTCTGTAACAGTCACAGCACCGTTTTGGTTTGTGTGCTCAGTTTTAATTGGATGTTGGAGTTTGAATGAATTTGAAAAATATATAATAATAATAATAAGTCTGTAACAGTCTAATATGGACTGTGCAGTGTTTGGTTTAATTCCGTAAATTGGGAGCATAATCTATGCAAAGGTTCATGGGGCGTAGGTAGATATGAAAAATGGAAGCGATGACCTTGCCCCATTAGCTTGATGTTGTCATTTCTGCACACACAGCTCACATTCTTTCTCTAACTATCGAATCGATGGCTCACAGCCTGTGAACCATCACAACCTTGTTATTAAAAACTGTGACCCAGATAGCAAAATGTGGTTGAATCAATGTTAAAACATAGTTCAATTTAAGTATAGAATCTACATTGAGGTCTAAAGTTTAAATTATACAGAAAGCGCAAGGTTGATAAAATGTTGAGTTAACGTTTGCTCTTTAACCATTAATCACATAATATCAATGTTGATTCAACCATCATCTAAATCAGAATCTACATGTATATTGTGGTTGATTTTATATTGAATTAATGTAAGGAATAATGTAAATTGGAATTTACATTTAAATGTACATTAATATAAAACTTTTTTTAAAACTAACAAAAAATATTGGGTTAGTCCACTAGAAAAAAAAGAGTTTTTAATCTAGTGTTTCTGCAGATTTCTTACAACGTACTTGGATGCATTGTTAGCTTGTTGAAAGTGATTTCCATTACCATACTTTCCCATACTCTATGATAAATCTTAACACAGAAAACATGTTTAATATTAAAAAATATATTAGGAGAGATCAAAACACACTACTTTGTAACTGAATTCTGGGGAGAAACGGTGCAGAGAAAATAACACTTGTTTTCTTTCTGCCTCTAAGAATGTTTGGGTTTTATTGTATTGTTTTTTCCCCCCTTGACAAAGGAATGAAATACACAAATGAAATGAAATGAACCATAGGAACAACAGTCCATAAAAAGTTTGACTTGCATTCGTAGTTGCGTCCAAGGCACTTGCATTTCTTGGGATGCCGCCTTTACGCTCATGAGCAAAACAGCCAATGCTTGACAGTAGCACCAAAGTCCTAGCCTGGCAATAGCCAGATTGATTTGTGAGCTTCACTCGAGGGAGTTCTCCACGATATCAGCCTGGGACTGTTCGGGACCGGGTTGATTTGGTCGGGAAAGGCGGGCCATGTTTATACAAAACTTCGAGCTGATTGGACGAAGCAGAATAGTGTGCACGTCTACCTAACTTTAGTTTCGACCAATCACGGCAAAGGATGAAAATTTCATCACCGACATGCGACTGTTGTGACTAGCTGATATCATGGCGTTGAGTTTATGTCGTCGGTTTTGCAATGTTGATATGCGGATACAAGAGACTAATTAAGCGAAAACAGAATTAATTGCAGCGTCCACGCATTTGTCCACCGGTGTAGCCATGTTCGGTTTGTTTCTTCCCACGGCTTCGGCGCTTCGTCACAGTTTCATATCCCTCCACCAAATACAATGTCGCTCCGTGATTGGTCCAAACCACCAGTGGTTCGTATCAGTGAAAATCAATGGGAGCAGTACAAGGATTGTCGGGAGTTTGTGAACTCACAAATACCGCGAGAATACATCTTGCGAGAGCAATGTTACCAAAGTCCTGCTGAGTCAGTGTACTTTCAAACTGTGGAGCAGCAACTGAAAGACAAGATTAAAAGAGAAGAAGGAAAAAAAACAATGAGGGAGAGGAGTTAGTATCCGATACAATTGATTGTTTTAGAAAAAAAGATGCTCAGTTGTTACAGTAACTATCAGTAAGGATTAAGTAACACTTTTTTGGGGGGTAAGGTTTTATAATGTTGGAGAGCCTACAAAATTTGAAAGAAGTACTTCAACCCATTCCCCTCTAAACTCCTCTTACTCCAGTCATTGGCTTTGCCCAATGCCACACCCCCACCAACATGAACGCAGGGGCCTGTCGCACGCCACAGCACAGCTGGACAGACTGGCTCATCAGCTTCGGAAGAGTATTTGTACATTGAGGAAATCAAAGTTTGGTGAATGTGATCACTTCATTTTAATATGAATTCCACCAACACAAGCTTCCTCCTCATGATTTTGCATCAGCGGCCAATGGAGGGATAATGTAGCAGAACTATTTACAAATGCTTTCTTCCACCCATAACTGCATATTTCGATCCACAAATATGCGCAAAATAAGTGTGACATGAACAGGGCTGGACTGGGCATTTAACACAGAGGGAAGATGCCCGGTGGGCCTGCCTCTTTTGGGGCTCCTTTAATTATTATTTTTCTACATTATATCCACTGGCTCACAATTTAGAGGGACGAGGCCGTTAATCCATTTCAAATATAGATAAAAAATTTGTCTGAAACATCATCAATTAATATCAGTGACAGAAAAACATGTTAGGCAAGAGTTCGGCCGGGTTGGGCCGGTGGGCCTAAGTCAAAATGCCAGGGCCGATTTTTTTTGTGCCAGTCCTGCCCTGGGCATGAATCTGCAAATGTGTACACTGATTTAATTTGTATGACTAAACACATGGTTAAATTTGTAGATCTGATCTGATCTGTAAAAAACGTATCTTTTGATTGGCTGTGTTCTTACATGTGCCATACTTAATTCGTAAATGCGTGCGAGGAGTTGCAAATGCGCGTTTGGAACTTGTGTCTGGCTCAGATAAAACACATTCAAACCACCAGGGGGCAATAGTATGTATTCTATAGCTGGGGCAGGCAGATGGCCCGATGGACTCTATCTTGCCTGCAATACATTATCAATTAAATGAAAACGATACAGATACTAATAGCTGTTTTTGTGAAGTATCAATGATGATGTTTTTCATTGATTTTGGAATTCACCATTCTCTAATAAATAATAGATAATTGTTTGTTGTGTTTGGGTGGAGCCACACTTTTGTTTGTTCTTTGAACTTTTATTTCTTGGCCTCGTTGATTATCCACTTGCAACAATTTTTTTTTATTAAAAGTGTTTTTTTTATCGTTATTTTAAAAGTCTTGAGTGTGAAACTCGAGCGCCTCAGTACTCTGTCAACTCTGTTCAGTTGCTTTAACTATTAAAGTAGATATTTTGCTGTCACCCATCGCATACAGTGCATTTCAGTCTACCATTATTTCTCTATACAATAAACATTGTCCATTGATAAAAGTCACAAGAAAGTATAAGGGCCTAAATAAGGCATGGATGACAAAGGGGATAGAGAATGCATGTAAAAAGAAAAACATTTTATACAAAAGATTTATTAAATTGAGAACTATGGAAGCTGAAATAAAGTACAAGACCTACAAAAATAAACTATTGAATATTATACGAACATGTAAGACGGATTATAACCATGCATTACTAGAGCAAAATAAAATCAACACACAAGCAATATGGAAAATACTAAATCATGTAATTAAAAATAGCTTAAAAAAAAGATTATCCAGAATATTTTATAAAAGATAAAAATATTGTTATTGAAAAATTTAATAATGATTTTAATGAGCATTTTGTTAATGTTGGCAGTAATTTGGCAAAATAAATCCCTGAGCCAAGAAACAAACATGAAGCATATAAAAAAAAATCCGACCACTATGTGGCTTAATCCTGTTAATGATACAGAAATATTAAATGTTGTTGAAATATTAAAAAATAAAAAGTCTACTGACTGCTTCAATATTGATATGACATTAGTAAAAAGTATTATAGAATACGTTGTGCAACCTTTTACATATGTATGTAATTTGTTGTTTAAAGCCGGTATATCCATGCATCATCTATTGCTTATCCAGTCGGGTCGCGGGGGCAGCAGCTTTTACAGGGAAGCCCAGACTTCCCTCTCCCCAGCCACTTCAGCCAGCTCCTCCGACGGGATCCCAAGGCGTTCCCAGGCCAGCCGAGAGACATAGTCTCTCCAGCGTGTCCTGGGTCGTCCCCGGGGCCTCCCGCTGGTGTGACATGCCCGGAACACCTCTCCAGGGAGGCGTCCAGGAGGCATCCGAACCAGATGCCTGAGCCACCTCAACTTGTTCCTCTCAACGCGGAGGAGTAGCGGCTCGACTATGAGTCCCTCCCAGATGACCGATTTTCTCACCCTATCTCTTAAGGGAGAGCCCAGATACCGTGCGGAGGATACTCATTTTGGCCGCTTGTATCCGGGATAGGTGAGGGTAGGAACGTAGATCTACCGGTAAATTGAGAGCTTTGCCTTTCAAATCAGCTCCTTCTTTACCACAATGGACCGATACAGAGTCCACATCGCTCCAGACGCTGTACCAATCCGCCTGTCGATCTCCCGCTCCAACCTACCCTCACTCGTGAACAAGACCTCAAGATACTTGAACTCCTTCACTTGGGGGAGGATCTAATCCCCGACCCGGAGAGGGCACTCTATCCTTTTCCGACTGAGGACCATGGTCTCGGATTTGGAGGTGCTGATGTTCATCCCAACCACTTCACACTCGGCCGCGAACCGCTTCAGTGTGAGTTAGACATCACGGCTTGAAGAAGCCAACAGCACCACATCATCTGCAAAAAGTAGAGATGCAATGTTGAGGCCACCAAAACGAACCCCCTCAACGCCTCAGCTACGCCTTGAAATTCTGTCCATAAAAGTTATGAACAGAATTGGTGACAAAGGGCAATCTTGGCGGAGTCCAACCCTCACTGGAAACAAATTCAACTTACTGCTGGCAATGCGGACCAAACTCTGACATCGTTCGTATAGGGACCAAACAGCCCATATCAGGGGGCTCGGTACCCCGTACTCCCGAAGCACCCCCCACAGGACTCCCCGAGGGACACGGTCAAATGCCTTCTCCAAGTCCACAAAGCACATGTGGACTGGTTGGGCGAAATCCCATGCACCCTCAACGACCCTATCAAGGGTGTAGAGCTGGTCCATTGTTCCACGGCCAGGACGAAAACCACACAGCTCCTCCTGAATCCGAGATTCAACTTCCTGACGGACCCTCCTCTCCAGCACCCCTGAATAGACCTTACCAGGGAGGCTGAGGAGTGTGATCCCTCTATAGTTGGAACACACCCTCCGGTCTCCCTTCTTAAAAAGGGGGACCACCACCCCGGTCTGCCAATCCAGAGGCACTGTCCCCGGTGTCCACGTGATGTTGTAGAGGCGTGTCAACCACGAAAGCCTCATAACATCCAGAGCCCTTAGGAACTCCAGGCAGGTCTCATCCACCCCCAGGGCCCTGCTACCGAGGAGCTTTAAAACCACCTCAGTGACTTCGACTCCAGCAATAGGGGAGCCCACCTCAGAGTCCCCAGACCCTGCTTCCTCAAAGGAAGACGTGTCGGTGGAATTGAGGAGGCCTTCGAAGTACTCTCCCCACCGATTCACGACGTCCCGAGTCGAGGTCAGCAGCACCTCATCTCCACTATATACATTGTTAATGGTGCACTGCTTTCCCCTCCTGAGACGCCGGATGATGGACCAGAATTTCTTCGAAGCCATCCGGAAGTCGTTTTCCATGGCCTCACCAAACTCCTCCCATGTCCGAGTTTTTGCTGCAGCGACCGCCGAAGCTGCAATCCGCTTGGCGCCAGGCGGTACCTGTCAGCAGCCTCCGGAGTCCCACAGGCCCAAAAGGCACAATAGGACCCCTTCTTCAGCTTGACGGCATCCCTTACCGCTGGTGTCCACCAGCAGGTTCGAGGATAGCCGCCATGACAGGTACCAACCACCTTACGGCCACAGCTCAGATCGGCCGCCTCAACAATGGAAGCGCGGAACATGGTCCACTCTGACTCAATGTCCCCCGCCTCCCTCAGGATAAGGAACAATTTCTGCCGGAGGTGGGTGTTGAAACTCTTTCTGACAAGGGATTCTGCCAGACGTTCCCAGCAGACGGTATATTTCCATTGAAAATGAAAATAACAAAAGTTATTCCTATTCATATAAATGGAGAAAGACATATATTCACTAATTATAGACCAATCTCACTGCTGCCGCAGTTCTAAAAAATTCATGAAAAATCATTTGCATATAGACTGGACATTTTTATTGAAAAACATTAATTTTTAAGTGAAAATCAATATGGGTTTAGAGAAAAACGGACCACCTCAATGGCAATCATGGAACTCGTCTACTAACATAGATAATAAAAAAATTACTGTTGGAATTGTTATAGATTTTTAAAAAAGCATTTGATACTATAGATCATTCTATACTTGTGAGTTAATTAGAAAGATATGGCATAAGTGCATATAAATGGATGAAAAGTTATTTGGATAATAGATATCAGTACTTACAGTTTAACAATATACAATCAAAACACTTGAAGATTACTCATGGAATCCCCTAAGGGTCTGTGCTAGCCCCCAAATTATTTATACTGTATATGATATCTGTTGTGTCTAAAAAATATTCAAAAGTGTCTTATTTGACACAACTCTCTACTGTTCAGGAGGGAACCTGAAGCAGCTTCTGACTACCGTGGAGGATGAATTGAACACATTAAAAAACTGGTTTGACTTAAACAAATTATCATTAAACTTAAACAAAACGTTTATAAAGTTTATAGTTTTTGGTACTAGACAAAACCACACAACAGGGCAAAATAATGGTAAATTCAATGGAAATAGAAAGAGTGTATGAAAATAAATTTCTTGGAGTAGTTATTGATGAAAAATTATGTTGGAATAGTTAGATAATGTCCCCCAACTTTTTTTTTTTTAAATGTGAAAAAAATATATAGGGATACTCTCTAAAACTAAGGATGTCCTGAATAAGAAATCATTATATTGTTCATCATTATTACCATATCTAACCTATTGTGTGGAAATCCGAGAAATGCATATTAAACAAATACCTATCCCGTTTTCAAACTGCAAAAAAGAGCCATAAGAATTATTAATTGCTCAAAATATACAGAGCCAAATCATTCTCGATTTATTAAATCAAATACAATGAAATTCTACGACTTAGTTGAATTTAAAATAGCACAAATAATGTATAAAGTACACAACAATCTACTCTGCCGTAGTACTCAGAAGCTGTTTAAAATGAGAGGGAGTCCTTATAACATAAGGGGTACAATTATCTACCAAAAAAATTAAAACAAGAACAAATATTAAGCAAAGGTGTGTTTCTGTAAAAGGTGTTAATTTGTGGAATAATTTTGGAACTGACCTGAAAAGATTTCAGTCACTTGCTGAATTTAAAAAATTGTTTAAAACCAAAGGTTTTTTTTTGTTTTTTTTTTACTTAAATCAGACATGAACTGTTAAAAATGTATATATGCTGTAATTTCTTTGGATGTATCGGTATGAGTGTAATGAAAATTGTATATGTGAATATGAGGATATGATACATAAATGTATTATGGTATATGCCTATGAATTTCATGTACATATGTCGCTGGCAAATGTGCGTATGTTAAAGTGCACTTGTATATATGATTAGGTTTACACATTTCATTTTGTTGAAATACATTATTATTTTATTAACATAAAACGAATAAGGCATATAGAATAGATAAGTTTAACTTCCTCCTACCCCTTTTGAACTTACAGTATAAACTCTTTTCTTTCTTCCTATTCTTGTTTTCTTTTTTACTTAAATTTATATTTTAGACTTGTAATGTGTTTTCTCTGTGTTTATATGTTCAATAAAGAACCAAATCAATCAATCAAATCTACTTGCCACTTAGCGTCCTTGCCGTGAATCATAAAGAGAACAGCCTATTTTCAGTAGCAAAACAAAACGAAAACTTTGTGAGAAGACAGAAGGGGTGAAGGTATGACCTTGGCCATGACCTTGGCTATGGCCTTTATCCCCCTTGCATTGTGAGGGAGATACATTGACTTCTCTTGATCTTCAGTGTCCAGAATGTAAAAGAGACTTGCTGCGCAGCGCTATATGAATAGAAGTGGCAGGTACAGCCTCTAGCAATCGATTTAAATGCGCCTTAAAGTCCAAAACACTCGTTTGGGCAATGGTAGGTACCAAAGTGCCCACGCTAAGAAAAAAACAAAAACTTAATTTTACAATATAGAGAGAAGCTAAAATTACTACTGGGAGGCGCCAGGTGGAGTGATTTGACACCACAAACGAAATTAGCTTCGAGCATTCCGCTTAAAAACAACTCTGTGTTGTAATATTAGGTAGTTTGTATGGGCGATAACTCGCCAAACAGTCTTGCATCATTGTCTCCTTGAACGCCTTCTTGCCACTGCAACACTTGTCTTGCTTCCCTGCGCAGTTGTATTGACAGGCCAAGGCATTTGTCATCACAGTTCCCATCATCCGTCTGATTAGATTTTCCGAATTGGTGCATCCAACGACAGCCAGGCGATTAATCTATATAAGAGGGGATATTATTATTATTATTAATTTATTTAATTTTTGAACACACTTAAATTCCAGCAGGCCATAGTGTCCAGTCAAGCTCAAGCCAGTCAGTGCATTTGATCTTGGTGTCCCAAATTTGGTCATAACAATGTGCAAATTCAAAATTATTTTAATTAAACTTTTCCACAAAAAGTAGATCTATAAGTTAACCACATGTACCACGATTTATTTTTAGTTTTTGAATAGGTAAAGAGAAATACCAGGGAAATAGACCAGGGTGATACATTTCATTCAATGCAGTTCAGTCTGTCAAATAAATTACCATCTTTTGGCGGACAGAGTCATCCTTCTGTAGTAGCAATTGTACCTGATCGAAGTAGTCTTCATTTTTGATCGGCAGCTGGGGAATGGATTGTTTGTGGCTGGTCCTAGAGTGCCCTCTGCCAATTATTTTTTTATGTACTGCACATCCCTAGCCAACTCATTTACCACCACAAGTACCTCTGCAATATCTTGAGGGAGAAAGAAAAGAAGGAAAAAATAAAATAATCAGGTGCTAAAAATAAAACTCACTCGTGAGGGATCAGTACAGGTCTTCACGATTCAGGCAAAAAAAATTAAAATCGACATCATGGTTTGAAAATGATTAATCGTGCAGACCTAGACTACTTAAACTTTTTTATTTTTTTTATTTTGGGAGAGAGCTCAGTATTGTTCATTCGGTAATCTTACCGAATTGACATGTCATCATCATTGCTCTTTCTTTTTGTGCGTGTGTGTGTATGTGCTTGAATAAGTGCGTGTGCTGGTGTGTGTGTGCCTATGTGCGTGCATGTGAGTGTGAAAAGAAAGAAAAGTGAAATCCAGCACCGACCAGACATCACCTACTACCCACCGGGTTACCAACCAGAATCTTTCACCAACCCCAGAAACATCTGAATTCCAACAAATTAGGGAGACCTCAAGAGACCAAAGGAAAAACTGAGGAAAGGAAGGAAGGATAGATGAAGCAGCGTGAGATCCACAGACATCAGCCTGCACCGATTCAGCGACCAGAGGAAGAAGCAGATTGGCTTTTAAATTCGGTAGATGCTGGTGTGGAGGATCTAGCATGTATGAAAACCTCCACCAAAGAGGGGAGCCATCGACCCCGGCCAGGACAGAGCAAGCACAACCCACCAGGGCCCCCCAGGATGCGGCAGCGCCAAGGCACAACCCCCGGGCCCCGCAGGGGCCACCGGCCAGAGAGCAAACCCAGGAACCCGGAGCGCCCCCCTCCCCAACACAGTCCGCGCCCCAAGCCCAACGCAGCACAACGGGGCACGGCAGGCCCACCAGGCACCCCACCGGCCCACAGCCCCCGCTCCCCGCTGTTGGTGAGTGTATGTGATGCATTAAAAAAAATAAGGGGTGGGCGTGGTGGCGCGGCGGGGATACAGATGGGGGACCGCAGAACTGCTTAATACTGCGGTCTGCCCCAACCGATGGCTCCCCACCCCGACACCCCTCCTAGTTGTGGGGTGCATTAAAATTGGAGGGGAGTTGTAGGGTGAAGACAGTGTCTCCAGCCTACCCCACCCCCCAAAACTGTGTGTTTATGTGCCGAATGTGTCTATTAACAAAGTGTATTGTGCAAAACTAGTGCAGTGAGTTAAGAGGAGCGACCAGCGGGGGCCTCTCCCAACCCGACGCGGGCACTTAAACTATTTCTAATAGACTTGCCTTTCAAGAGATGCCCACTGCCTTGCATCTGTGCGGTCCAATCTGTAAAACACAAAATTCATGCACTGCATACATTTTGAACCATTCAGTATGCGTGTGTGTGTGTGTGTGTGCGTGTGTGTGTGTGTGTGTGTGTGTGTGTGTGTGTGTGCGTGTGTGTGTACGTGTGTGTGTACGTGTGTGTGTGCGTCCGGTTGTGTGTGTGTGTGTGTGTGTGTGAGAAATCGACAAGAAGAATTATGTTGGTCAGAAATGCAGACCTGCCAACCTATTGAAATTCACTCCGCCATTCCTAAATCATAGCCGTCGCTCCTTCAAATGTCCAATTAAAGCATTTGCAGGCTGGTTCATGGATTTCCATAACAGTTGGCAGCTCTGGAAATGTTAGTAGCTATATATTCTGAGCATAATGAAAAAGGTTTTTTTTCTGTAACAGCACTTTTGAAAACAGAAAATAAATTTTCAGGAGAGACAACTTGTTTATGCTAACAATGTGTCGCTTGTAAGACCATACGGCATAAGCATCTTAGGTAAATAAAATATGTCCAATGAATTGGATACACTGGACCACAATAGAAACAAGGCCTCTGCTTTGATTTTGAATATTACTATAAACTATGCCACTGTACCTTTTACAATCCATTAATGAAGTATTCAGTCAATCAGAGAGTGATGAACAAATAAGTCAGCAATGATCATCATCAGAATAGTTTTAACGTTTCCATACATTGATCAGAAAAGTATACAAATTACCAAAAAAAAGGCAATTAAAGTGATTTAATTTCATCTAGAAAGACATTTCATCAATTTCATTTGTAGAAGTAAATTAGAGAAATAAATGACATACCATTTTGTGTTTGTTGTGGGTGACCATGCTACTACTGCATTGCATCGTTGTTTTGTGGAAAACACTACTTCACCTTTATATTTTTATGCAGGATCGTGAGTGATCGGCGGTAACAATGAATACACAGAGACTGATTTACTGTGCTAGAATAATTGTGCCTTTTATTCCCCGCAAACAGCAATCTACACCTGGACTGTGCTAGAATAATCATACGTTTTATTCCCCGCAAACAGTAATCAACGCCTGTGCTGTGCTAGAATAATTGTACCTTTTATTCCCCGCAAACAGCAATAATCACAACTCACTTTGCTAGAATAATGGTGCCTTTTATTCCCCGCAAACAGTAATCAACAGCTGTGCTAGAATAATTGTACCTATTATTCCCCGCAAACAGCAATAATCACAACTCGCTTTGCTAGAATAATGGTGCCTTTTATTCCCCGCAAACAGCAATCAATACACTACAACGTTAAGCAGCATAATATGATCATCAACAGCGCTTACCTTGACACTAGACCGGAGAGCCCATGGTCCGGGTAGAACGAGCTGCAAAACGGCTGGGCAATCGTACGTATTCCGCGTCTTTTATTCGTTAGCGTGAGAAACCGGGCTAGCCAAGCCCTTTCTCAGACACTTTCGAAAACATGTTTTGCGAGGCAGGGAAGGCTGTAGTATAAACAAGGAAGAGTTCCCAGGCTGATTCCGCCCTTTATTTACAAATTGTTGGGCACCTGGATTCGTACAACAGTTCAGGACAACAACATATCCTTATATAAGAGGTTACATGAGGACATATCAAACCATGGTTATTTTCCCTTCAATCGTATTCCGATATCCCTGTAGAAACAAAATCCTTGGTTATATTTCCCATAGAGTTTGGGAGTAGCAACACAATCTGACATTGTCATGTAGGGCTGCTCGATTATGGAAAAAATAATAATCACGATTATTTTGGTAATAATTGAAATCACGATTATTTTGGTAATAATTGAAATCACGATTATTCTAAACGATTATTCATTCATTTTGTTCAAAACAAGAATATGTTTAAACATTTGAAAATATTAAGACAAATAAAAATGTTTAAAACACTATAAATATGTAGGTTCCTATCGGACCAAACAGAATTTATAATAATATGTATTATTTATGTTGGCAAAAATTTGAAGTTGGGGTGCAGCGTGTGCAGTATGGCTTGTAGGGTGCAAGCTAGTTTTGACAGGAGTGTGTGGTGAAAGAATTTGTGTGAGCGTGCCTCAAAGCAACTCAAAATTAACATTATTAGGGCTGCAGCTCTTGAATATTTTGGCATTTGGATATCCTATTGAAAATTCTAGCGAATAATCGGGTATTTGGATAGAAATAAAAATATACCTTCGAGTCACAGGTAGATTGTATGTTAGGAGACACAACTTCATCTTAAATTTGACTGTGATAATACAAAATGTTTTAACAATTACAAGGAATACATGAACAGCATAAGGGTTAGGGTTAATTATTTTAAATAATATTTAGGAATAATTCCCACTACAGCTACAGTTTATGATGCTTCGATCCAGAAAACGAACGTAAATGCTTAAAAACAACTGACCCAAAAACCATTTAGCAATGGATACTTGAGTCCTCAAGATGGCAGTAGAGGTTGTTCCGCGTTTATTCGTCAACCACCTATAACTATAAAGGAAGAAATAGAGAACTTGGTGACTGACTGCTCCACAGAAAAAAAACTTGGTTGACTGCCGTCGTCTTTGGTGTCAGTGTACCAAGTAACGAGACGTCGATAGAAAACGGTTACTTTCGTTTTCTTTTAATACGATGGCGTGCGAAGGAAATGGTCTATCAGGTAAGATTGACATCGAAAGAGAAACTGTTGAATGTCGATAGACAGTACTATGTAAAGTTTAATTATTTCTAATTGGTAACGTTGTCCGCAATCCAACTAGAATAACAGCGCTGTTAGATAAAATAATATTTTTTCGAACCTTTGCCTACCCAATTAAATATGCTGAATTCCTCCACAGATGAAAGGATCGGAGAAGCCCTAATTAAGGAGTAAGTTCCTCTCTTCCTGTTCATTAATTTTTTTTCCCACTCGAGAAAAGCTTGTACACTGCATCCAATGTTGATTGCACGGCAATGATTATATTATTTTCTCACTTACCACGCAAAACAAAAACATCTGCCATGATAAAACGTAGTATTTTGTTGTAACTTTATGTAGGGGTGATAAAGAAAATCCGAAGATGAAATTTGTGATTTTAGATCAATGAATGTTAACACAACAGTTTTAGTGTCAGTTTTTATTGACGACGTGCTCTTACAGGCCATTGAGAGAAATATTTGTACTAGTTGCAGATTAATCTAAAAACTACACCCATAGGTATTATTAAATTTTATAACCTAGATCATTTGTCGTATGCCTTTTTTTTCGTCTATACTTGTACTTAATGAGGTGTCTGTAGATTCAACCAAATCTTTCTGTATTTTAGTATAGGACAGTGCATCAGGAAACTTATGCAGGTTAGAATTTCCCCCTCTAAATGAATTACCTTGTTTACTTGTTGTCTTTTCTGTAACGGTTTAAATTGGTTTGATAATCTGAAATGAATGTGATGACTGCAAAAACATACATCGGAAATCAGGAAATGGGTAAATACATGTTCACAGCAGTGTAGTTGAGTGCACACCCCCTACACAAATCACTCTTCCTGAGGAAGCTCAGACAGTGATGCCATCTTGATAACTTTCTCGCTAAATATGGCAACTTTTTTTGTCAAAAGCGACTAGTGGCAAATCTAGCGACTTTTTCTGGTGTTCTTTAAGTTTTTTTTTAACTCACCTTTTGGCTCTCCCACGACATTATTCGTCTCTCCTACAGCATCCATTACTATTACATGCAATTTGCCAATTATGCAAATTGTGCAATGAGGTCATTTAGTGACTTCTAGCTACTTTTAGGACAGCAAATAGCTACTTTCCTTACTGGGGAGTTGGCAACACTGAGCTCAGATTCTTTGATGTATGCAGCAAGATATTCCATTCTGTAGTGGCACGTGCCATCACCTTATGATAAAGCTGTTGTCTGCTGGCCAGGGGGAGCAGCGTCAGTGCCATTGACGAAAACAAAAATCATCAAAGGACTGAAAATGACGGAGACTTTTGCTCAGAGATCACTGAGCAAATTTCTCTCCATCTTGGATAATCATTCGCATCCTCTTCTCAACACTCTACAGTGGCCAATGAGCCCTTTCTCAAAAAGTCTTAATCACAGGCATGAAAATTCCTCACCTTTCAGTGAATTTTCATGCCTGTTTTTAGCTTTGCGGCTAGTAGAAAGGGTTAAAATAATATTTCATGTTGTTCAACATTCACGTACAGTAGTACTGTACAGAGATGGGAAGTAACAAAGTACAAATACTTTATTTTAGTAGTTTTTTTCAGTACTTTCTACTTTCCTGAGTATTTATTTTTTAGACTACTTTGTACTTTTATCCGTTACATTTTAACATGAGTATCTGTACTTTTCCCAGCTTGTGATTGGCTCTACAACACGTGATCACATGTCGTGCAATTGGCTAGGCTAGAACAATGCGCGCCGCCACAACAGAGTTTAATTCGTACTTGATAGCAAGTCAGAGAGTCAATTGGCTGATGTATACCCATGTTTGCTCCATTAGCTAATATCTTTCAAATTGATCTCGGAGGAAACATCTGGTAAAAATACTTTTACTTACTTCTACTCAATTATATTTCAGAGTCCGTAGTCCGTACTTTTTTGTTTTACTTTTACTTGAGTAATTATTTGAGTGAGTACTTTTACTTTGACTAAAGTTGTTTTTTACACAAGTAATTGTACTTTCCCTCAAGTAGAGAATGTCAGTACTTTTCCCATATCTGGTACTATATAACAATTGCCCACTATGTGTGAGGCAGATACTCCTGGACACTGTGAAATAAGGTACATTGGTCCGATTTGATTAAGATTTTTTTTTTTACTTGATTGTTATTGTTGTTTAATCGATTCATTTTGACAGCTCTCAACGTATACCATTTCACATGTGCAGTCAATATTATTCATTATTTTATATTATATTATACTTATATTATTTAAAACTGCCACGGCCTAAGAATGGTATAAATGTCTGTCTACTTATCTTCTAGCCACAATTTGTTTTTTTGTGCTTCTTTTGTGTATGTCTTTTTTATTTCTTTGAGGATTTTTTTTTTAACTCTTTGACTGCCAAAAACGTTAAATAACGTTTAGTAAAATCCTACGGAGGAGCGCCAAAGACGTTAAAAGATGTTCACCAAGTTTTTTATTTAATTTTTTGGAAACGGGTGGAGAAAGCCTTGGCCAGCTGTGCTGAAAGTATCAAGCAGATCTAGTTAGTATAATGCCTATTTTTGGCCCCTAGATGGCAGCGATGACTCTCTTTGGACAAGATTGGGTAGGCATCAGTAGAAGACGTGAGGCAGAGCTAGAGTGTTGAGGGGACAATGGCTGAGGAAGCCATAATGGCGACCGGTTGCAAGCAGCTCACGCTTGAGCATTTTTTTCAAAGACAAAAAGCATCGACCAATGCTAAAGAGCACATTGATGACGACGATGATGATGATGGTGACTCCGAGGTTGACGCCGAAGTTGGAAGCGTTGATGCGGCGGCTATGATCATGTCATAAAGCCTCACCGGCTAGCGATGCTAACGCCGGAAAACGCGGAGCATAACCGAGCACGCTCAGGCGGACGTTCAATCGGAAGACGAGTCCAATGCATATTCATCGGAGGAGTGGGTACAGTCTGATCACGGAGAAGACACTGGTTCTGGACTACGATGCCACCATGAATGGAGTGGATACGATGGATCAGAACATCTCTTACCACTCGGTATAGGAACAGAAGGACATGAGGAAGCCAGACGTAACACCACCGTAACGTCACCGTATCATGATCTGAGAGTAGACTTGATGGCAACATGGCCAAACACACACTGCAGTATATACTTGCTATTCCCCGGAAAAAAAAGCCAGCAAGAAAGTGTAGCGTCTGCACGCTAAGGGGCCATCGCAGTGAAACTAATTTGTTGTGCAAATCCTGCTGCGTCTCCTTGCACACAGGGGAGTGTTACAAAAAGAAAAACTGTATTTGAAACATCCACACAATTGTAAATAGTACCACGGTTGCACACATTTGTAAATAGTTTGCCAA
This sequence comes from Vanacampus margaritifer, assembly GCF_051991255.1. Lineage (NCBI taxonomy): Eukaryota > Metazoa > Chordata > Actinopteri > Syngnathiformes > Syngnathidae > Vanacampus > Vanacampus margaritifer. The sequence goes on from NC_135433.1 coordinate 55,663,974, forward strand.
ATTGTTTTGTCAAATTGTTACACTGTTGAATGTAAATAAAAGTATTTTGCTATCAAAAAACACTTTTTCATTGTTGGTGGTAGTGTTTTACAGAAGTAAAGCACTGTTTAGGTGTTTGTGGCATCATTCATGGGAAAAAAAAGGTGTCAAATTCACTAGAGTGCATGAAATAATATCGTTTCACAAAAAGCTTGATTTCTCCATTTTTTCAAAACAGAGCATTTGGGTGAAACTAACCATTTTCTATTGTTGATTACTGAAAAACAGAATAAGGTAGAAACAAACTTTTTTTTCTGATGAAAGATGAGAGTCCAATCTTTCATTTGGTAGTATGTGTGTTTCCATAGTCCAAACACAAAATTTTCTGTGGACCTTGAAAGATCAGTCAAAATGCTTAAATTGGCTGGCACCCACGGCATCCCTTTTCTGAAAACGTCTGGCAGTCAAAGAGTTAATGTAAAAGTGATGCATAAAATAGTTATGTAGTCATGTATGCATCTATCCATATTGTCCAGTTTGCCCTGTCTGCCATAATAAGGGTGGTATCTCACTGAGTGGCGCAGGCTTGTAAAGGTGTGTGCATGTAGTGAGTGTTGGTACTGCAGTATTTAGCCAGGTTTCGTTCAAGATTGAAAAACGTTGCAAAGATGATTGCCAGACACTCGCACATCATTTTTATTCAGTCAAACAGCTTTTCTTGTCGCCATCAAATTTGGAATATTTTCCGCCCAAAAATTGCGAGCATTATAATGGTTTACAAAACTCTTCTCAACGTTTTTCAGTCTGTAATGAAATCAGACGAAATGACAGCATTCGCTACATGCGCACACACTACAAAGGCTGCGCCACTCAGTAGATAGACTACAACCTACAAAATAACTCGAGTGGTCTAAATTCTCACCAGCTGTAGTCCTGTTCTTTCTCCAGGGTTATCGAGGAAGAACTAAAGGATGTGCCCTCAGATGATATCCCTCCTCTCACTCCTCTGGCTGTGGAAGTAAAAAGTGCTCAGGAGCAGAAGATTGTCACCCAGTTGGGCAAAATGATCCGAATCATTGGTGACAGGGTCAAAGATGACAAGGAGTTTCAAGAGTAAGTTTCTTCTCTTTTTCATGCTATGAAATGCCTATGGAATTGGAAAAATGTATTTTTTTTTTTTTTCCTACATCATCACCACCTTGTTTTTTTTACCTTTGCGTAACAGTGCAATTGATAGTGTAGCCTGTGTGGATGGATCCAAGTGGGAGAAATTCAAGAAAGTGGCCGACAAAGTCTTTGAACAGGGCATTACCTGGGAGAGAATAGCTGTGCTCTTCTATGTTGCGGGGAAACTAGCACTCAAGGTGGGTCTGCATTTTTTTTCAGCCCCCCACATTTTTACTGTCCCCTGTTTAAAATAGGAACTTTTTTCTTGCTGTCCTTTTTTTATTTATTTTTATTTTTATTTTATTTTTTGTGTATTTTTTTTTACCAAGTTTAGTAAGGCATCAACATGGCATCCTAAAGTGCTTTGAAGGTCAACGTCATAAGATTCTCTTCAGTTTATACCACAAAAAATGATGAGACCTAAATTCACTGTCACCACTTATTGTTTTGTACTTGGAACGTTGGAACGCGGCAGGAGGAAAATAAATTGACATTTGTTTCGTGCGCATCGAGGGCCTCTCCAACTCAAATTCCCGGGCTGAATTTGGAGCCCAGTCGCCGTCCCTTTTCTTTTCTTTTTTTTCTCAAGAAAAAAAAAAAAGCCCAGTCCGTCCCTAGCGCTATTGGCCAAAATTCATATCAATTGCATCCCTTCATGGTAACGGTATATATCATGATATAAAAGTGAGGTTAAAAAATATTTTTGAGTTTAATAATATCTCATAAATTATTCATTTCTGGATATTTTTATTGATTTAGTCAATTAAAAAAGCTAAATTGCTCAAATTGATTGGTCAATATTGGTAATGGTTTGTTTGTCTTTCTCTCTGTGTCCACCAGATGGTGGAGGCTCATCTGCCACAGTCAGTGAAGGAGATCCTGAGTTGGACAGTGGATTTCTTTCGAAATAACCTACTCAGCTGGATTCGGGAACACGGTGGATGGGTGTGTTCATGTAATGTAATGTAGAAACATTCATTCACATAGCAAACATTACACACTTTTGTTTGGTATCTACCGATTTGGCTTGATTCTGTCAGATGTTCCCAGCAGTTCCTCATAATACAATTGGGCCTGCCAGGTCGAACTGACATCTTGCACCGCCAACGGAGCCAACACACCACCAGGTGGTGATTGGTGCACACGTCCACCTCACTCTTCCCCCAAGTGTCCAAGACATGCAGACACAAGTCCCATGACACTACCACAAAGTTGATCATTGTACTGCGGCCTAGGGTGTCCTGGTGTCAAATGCATGTCTGGACACCCTTACGGTTATGCATGAACATGGTGTTTATTATGGAGAGTCTGTGATGAGCTTAGCAAAGAATCTACTGTAATAACGGAACAACAACTCGGGTTGTGATTGTGGGGCCATTCCTCCCAATCATTCCCTTTCCAGGTGTCACTGTCATTGCCCACGTGAGCATTGAAGGCCCACCAATGGAACAGAACAATGGAGTCCCCAAAGGGGAGCTCTCTCCAGCACCCCCCCTTAGAACTCCAAAAATGATGGGTACTCTGAACTGCTGTTTAATGTTTAGGCACAAACAGCAGTCAGGACCCGTCCCCTCACCCGAAAGGAGGCTAGCCTCTGGTACACTCCGGTGAATCCCAATTTTAAAGGAGAAGTCAACCTTAAACATTTCTTAACAATAATATCTTATTTGTGACCTCACTAGACATTCTGTTTAATACTACATTTGTGGGAAATTAGTTAAGCAGCAAAATCCAGCCATTTTTATCCATCTCAGAGGGTGGCCGTTTTGCCACTTACTGTCGACTTAAGATGACACCACAGTTGCTCGAGGCTCAGGCAACGACCAATCACAGTTCATCTGTTTTCTGAAGCTGAGCTGTAATTGGTTGTTACTTGAGACTTGACCAACTGTGATGTCATTTTCACTCGACAGCAAGTGGCAAAATGGCCACCTTCTAATATTGATAAAAACGATTTTGCTGCTTCTCTCATATTCCATGAACGCAATATTAGTCAAAATACCGTCTCAATGTTGCCACTCCTTAAGTACTGTGAAACTCGTGGGAAGATACAGAGGGCAGCACAGGGAAGTAGAATTGTTAACCTTAACTGGTTTCACAATTTGATTCCATTATCACATCAGTGATGTGATTGCATAACTTCACAATGTGCCATGATGAGTCCCATCAGTTTTGATGTGGTGTTCAAACAATGATGTTTGTACTGTGGTTAAAAATGGTTTTGTTTCTGCCAACAGATCAACAGTTTCTCAGAGTTGGCAACATCCTCCATGCGGACCGTGGGATTGAACTCCCAGCTCTATATCCTCGTCATCATCTTCTGTGGTGGTCTTGCTATAGGAAGTTTTATCACCTGGAAGCTGACCAGACACTCCTGAGGACCCACACATAACATGTTGCCTGTTTACCCAGTTGCCACTATTGCCGCCACTTTTTTATTTTTTTAATGGATTTAATGTATATATTTGAAAACATTTTGGTACCACTATGTCAAATACAGCACTTTGGTATTTTCATACTTCTGTTGATACTGTATTTTACCAAACATATTTATAACCAGTAAGTTGTCCTTACAGTGATTGTGACACCAAATTATTTATAAAAAAAAAGAGGCAACATTTATTGTCAGGCCTTAGTCTCTAGTTTAGAAAATGGCATTTTTGTTGTGGTCTAACTATGTTGAATATTTTTTAAGAAAAATAAGAGATTTACAAAAAGATTGGCAGTCTTTATTATTTGTTTGACAAATAAATGTTTACAAACATATTTTTGCAGTTGTTTAGATTTCACTATCATTTTTTCATTTCAAAATATAGTTTGAGCTAAATTTAAAAAAAAAAGTACAAGTTTTGTTAATTGGAAATTACTAGCTGCATTTCCATCAAAGGCAGGGACGTTGCAAGAAATAACCAAGCAAAACAAAGTAGCGTTGATGGCACTCAACAGGCATAGAGTGAGGGATTTTTGTGTTAGATCCCCTCGTGTTTACTCTTGAAATGAAGGATCAATAACTTCTATTGTATCTTATGTGCTATTGACAGTGAATATGAAAAGTGCACGTACACCACTGTTCGAAGGCCTTTTTGTGGTATCAAAAATATGTGACGATAAACGATTTAAAAAACGTATCCTCCATTTCTGTCACTTACTCTACAGTATAACCTGTACAAGCGTTTTTGTGTGTGTGTGTGTGTGGTTTTTTTTTTGTAGAATTGGAAGCAAACGTAACAGATATTGTGGTTGTATTGTAGTGAGTGTAGTATTTGTGGCGTTAGCTTCTGATTGAAGACTGTTCATTGAAGTTGTCAGCATGGGGGATGAGGCTACAGTATTTTTATGTGACAATGTGTCAATTACATTTGCAATATATTTGCACACTTCAGTGCTAGGCGGCAGCCGTGGCAGAAACTAGTCAAGGTAAAGTACAACCTTTTTTGTCTTAAAAAAGAAAAAACACAGGACGATTGTTCAGTGTAATTAAATAACGAAGTGTAACTTGGCTGTTTGGTGATTACTGCATGAGTGAAATTGAATTGACTGTCTTTATAGGGACTTGTCCCCCCCCCCCCCCAAAAAAAAAAGAAAGTGGAGAAAACAGGCAGGAAGCAAAGATACAACACAAAGCTAATGTAAACAGTGTTTTCAATTTACGACATGACCAGCATATCAAATTTGAAGGTGTCGATTGTTGTGGTAACTGGTCAAAGTAGCTAACAGCATATATGTAATACGGACACAACAAATCTAGATCGGGTTCAGTCCGAGAGGTAATGTAGATAACTTACAAACTCTACCCTGCATGGGACATGAATATTAGAATTGTATGACTGTTGTCATATTAATGTCCACCAGATGTCACCAGAGATCCCGTCAAGATAACTTCTATTTACAGCTTGCGTTAATAAATAATGAATACATACAGGTACTAAGGTACATAATGCATTACTCATCTGGTAACTGCTTCAGTAACATTTTACATATACTGTGATAACCCTAACCCTAACCAGTTCAGAGTGTACCCTGCCTAATACAGCTGGGATAGGCTCCAGCAGGCCTACGACCCTACGATAATGAATGGATGGATGTAATCATAATGTTAATATATGCCCATGTGAGATGAGTTAGGATTAACATAAAGGAAGTCAAAACAAACTGTAGTAGGTTCTGAGAAGGTGAAACGGAAAATAAGCGTGCCCCAAAAAAAGTTAGGTTTTTGTTGCTAGTGCACAGTGGCGCATTTTAAATATTCATGTTAGTGTACTTTAAGTCATATAATCTGAAGAACGTCATCGTTTATATATTTAAAAAAAAAATTGAACAGAATGAAAGCTTTCAATATATTTAGTCAATATTATATTTTATTTAATAATGTTGGGAGCACATTACACCGGCATTGGCTCCATGTGTGTTTAAGGGTTGATTTTAAAGTGTTTTTATTAGTTTTTAAATGGCTTTTTTTTTTTTTTTACAGGTTTTTAAATGGCTTAATGGTCTTGGTCCATTTTAACAATCTGACCTACCTGCTTTTATCGTATCAACACGCAGATCCTATATTCACTTTGGATTGATTTTGGATTAATTTAACCCTATAACGCCAAATGTATCATATTAAATACAATACATTTTGAGCCCTCTATTTCATGAGTATAATATTTTTTGCCCCATTAAAACCGGGACGTATATAATCTGATACATGCATTGCACAAATAATCCATTATAGGGCAGTATCACCCAGTTGATGGCTTTTCCAGCGACCTTGCAAGATTGCCCTAATTGAGAAAGGAGAGACCTATACTTGGTAATAGTGGGAAATGTTCTTTCTGATTTTTGGAAATACTAATATGTTTGAAATGTCTATTATTATATTTTTGACTGTTATAAATGTACGAATTTAAAGCATTGTGATCGGATGTATCAAATATGACACAAATCACGCAGAATTTCCCCATATTTCAGGGTTTCTTGACCCAGAGTTTTCACTAAACCTGCTTTGTGAAATAGAGCCCATTTCCGCAGAGACTATTGATATTTTTAAGAGGCTCAAGACACATCCTTTTAGTTTGGCATTTGAATGATCTTTTTTATTTATTTATTTTTTACCCCTTTTATTTCTTTACATAGTTTCATCTTCCATTTATTATGTTGTCTTTTATCTTTGCTTTTAGCCTTTTATTCTTTCTTTTTTTCTCTAGCTTTTAACAGTTTTTATTTGGTTGTCTTTTAATTTTTAGCTCCAGTGTTTCCTCTGCACTGGGAAGGGCGGCTGGTCTTCTTAAATTGTAGGCCCTGAATCTATCTATAATCTCTGAAGATTTGACTTTTGGGAATGGAATTATGGAAACTATTCAAAACTTTTCGAGGATGTCCTAATTTTTTTGAAAGCGGTCTGTACTTGTAGACTTATGAAGTGTAATTAATTAAAATATAATTCAATAATTACGTGTAATTTGGCAGTTTGGTGATGAACTGAATGATAGGGACCCATGTGTTTCGTGTAGCATCGGTGTCGAAAAGTGACACAAGGCATCTCCTGACTGAGTAGCAGTTGTGATAACTACTATTACCAACTTGCTCATGTCAATCAAAAGTTTAAATTTTAAAATGTTTAAACTATTTATAGCCCTGAATCCTCTATTGTTGCACAATCATAGTACCCATGGTTACTACTATTCAACATACAGTAGGTTTTTGTGTTGTGCATCCCACATGTGTCTTTATAAACTATGAATTAAAAATAACTAAGTATGGATTGTGCCACTTTAATGTAAAATCAATCCACCCATTTCCAGTAAACACTTAACCATGTAACCAGTGTCATTTGTTTCTCTTTTTGTAATCCATCCATTCTAAAACAAAGGGGGAAAATATCCATGCATTTTCTGTGAGGATTTATGTTTAGAAATAATGGATACCATTTTCACTTAATTTAAACTAATCACTTTAATATTCTTCTTCATTCTTGTGAATGTATCTTTTGGTGCAAAGGAAAAAAAAAATCAGAGGTCATCTTTGTACATGTGAATGTCTTATACTTGCTCTACTTCATTGCGCTCAATTCAGCAAAGAGACATTTTGCTCCTTAGTTAGCATGTTAATGTAATTAACTGTGAGTGTGTGCGCTTGTGTAGACTAATGAATTGTCCATTTTGGTCCTGTTTTTGCATACACAGTATTTATACATGTAAACGTGACTATGGTACTTGTGTACAAACTGAAACCACTGATTCATCTGTTATGTCGAGTTTGGATGGCTCTAGTTTAGTTTAACTATTGGAGGTAACATGTAGGAACGATACACGTTGCCATATTTTATTTATCCCCCAGCAATATGATTCCTTACGCAAGATTCCTACTTTCATAAGTGACCTAATACTACATCCTACTTTCTTAAGAAAGTAACTTCCTTGGGAACATGCAACATATGCACACATAGGCAATATAATTAAAAGTAAAACAACACTATTTATATGTATTATATAGTGCAAGTATGTAAACTAAAATATTATCCAATTGTTTAGCTGTGGAACACTTTATTTCTGCATGTAAAAATTTGTAACTCCTTTTGGTATAAGTGCTTCAATAATCAGCAAACATTTTTCTGTGTACTCTTTGGTAACCATTAACACATCAAATAGCCCTCTCAAAAAGGAGGAGAAAAAAAAGAATCTAAGTCCAAAGATAGACTTGAATTGTTTTATCACTTCCTCTGATGTTGTAGATGTTAGCTTGGCCACGTCGAAGAATCTTGAGAAATAGTCCACAATGACCAGATAATGCTTATTGTCTATCTGAAACGGATCTGCCCCCAATGGACTATGGTCTTGATGAGAACTCAGTAGACAACATTGTTTCTCTGGGGTTTGTACTCTCCTGGGCAGACACATCACATGCCTCAAACAGTTTAGTCAGCTCTTTGCTGAAACCTGGCCAATGCACCGACTGTTTAGTGCTCTCCCTGCATTTATTTATTCTTATTCTTCTTATTATTATTATTAGGTGTCCCTCGTGAAGCTTGGAGTGCATGTTTGCTTGAAGTGAAGCTGGAATTAGGATCCTGCAGCCATATAGTAGCAGACTGTTGTGAACAGTAAGCTCACCTGAGGATGGCAGATAGGGCTGACATATTCTTTCAATAGAAGGTCACTCCTTGACACACAACTTCTTGAGATGCAGGAGAATGGGATTATTGCCTTGGATCGTTCATATTTCTTTTAGCTTCTTTTTCGTTGCTGGCAGGTTTGTGATGACAGAATCAACACAAATTTGATTTCCTCCTCTTGCAACCCATTGGACATGAATCTGTACCTTGCCAGACGTGCCGGTTGTCCACGCGTCCACAACTTTGATGCCACCAAAAGGCAGCAGCTTTGTCAGTTTTATTTGACATTAAAAGCAAACTTGGTAATGGTTGTAAGATGTCCAATACAGTACGTTCAATTAGTTTGTTCAATGTGCATTCTAAGGGTCAACATTCACTTGTGCGTGCGGTCAGCAAAAAGGAGATCCTACTCCTTGTTCATTCTCTGACAGTTCAAAGAAACCCTTCCGCCAAGAAACGGCTGATTTTACTACCTGTGCTTACACCAACATCGTGTAACAAGCATCCCATTTACCAATTAACCAACAAGAAAATACTTTCAATGCAATGACTCTATATACATGCATAGTGTGTGCCACAGACTTGGCACCAACATTCCGGCCCCTAATTATTACAGTTACTGTATGTAACTGTATGTATGTAATAATTTAAAACACATTACACAAATATGAAAATTCAATAAATATCTAGAAAAATAATAACATTTGTTTTATTTGCCTTTTTCTTTGTTTTCTTTTTTTCTTTAGCCGTCCATTATTAATGTCCAGAGGTATATAAAGTGTGCAAGAGTTCCTTTCAAGTGAATTCAGTTTAGCCAAAACAGATTTCAAAATGGTTCAAACTCCTTAGGTAGACAGACCTTGGAGAGAGTGTTAGTCCGGGTATCGACTTGAACCTGCCGGACAAAACCCTTTTTGTCTGGGATGGTTTCTATGGTTTTCCCAATTACCCAGGAATTCCGAGGGGCAGAATGAGCCACTATAAGCACCTATGTCCCCTGGGACAAAGTTCCGCTTGACTTTTATCCATTTCTGCCGCTCCTGGAGTTGTGGTAAATACTCCTTGATCCACATTTTCCAAAAAAAACTGAAGTTTATGTAGGATTACCTTACCTGGCAGTTCTACTCAATTCAAATGTCTTTTGAAAATTGCTAAAACAAAACAAAACAAAATCCAAATTATTTGATATAAAGCCATTATTTTCAAATAGTGAAAATAGTTAATTTGCCTGCTTACGAGTTACTTTTATGATGAAGTAATTCAATTACTAACTCAGTTACTTTTTTGAGTGAATAATGAATAACTAACTAATTACTTTTGTAAAGTAACGCTCTGCCACCCACCAGTTCAGTCTTGTATACGCCTCTTTACACACCTCCTTAGCGAATAGGAGTTGGAATAGTAGCGTTTGCAAAGATCTTTATATCAATTTTAAGGTAATTTATTTATTAACATAGCATTTAGTTAGCTTATAGCTTTTATAGTTTTTAGCTACTGCTAGCTCCAGTGGCCCGAATGGCAGCGATGATCACATGGTTTGATCACAATATCACAAATACGAGAGAGGAGGCAAGTTGGCCCATTGTGTTATTTGTGACAATTTATCTACTTGTTTGATGTCTAACTGTCGGCACGGGGGCTAGTCTTGAGGGCCAGACGTTTTGATCTCGCGGGCCGCTAGTTGAGGTTGGCTGGTTTAGATGATTACCAGTACCAGGCAGTACCTTGGCGACGTTAAAATAAAAAAAAAAGAAAGAAAAGGAAAAAAAGAGGCTTAACACATTTTCCCTAATATTCTAAGGACAACCTTCAGAGATGAGCATAAGAAACAAAAGGATAAGAGAATATGCTGCGCAAGGGGAAAAAACAGCAAATAGATTGAAGTGTTCGAATGATGGTCTGCAAGCTTTCCATTTCGTGGAGTACTTCTGGTCTTTGGCTTTCTTTCTCTGTGTCTGCTATTGGATGGGTAGCCTTGGAATTGATGAGAGGGGGAGAGAGAGAGAGAGAGAGAGAGAGAGAGAGAGGGAGAGAGACAGAGAGAGATTGGACATAGGCGTGAAACACTCCATCATATCCCTGCTGCTCCATTCTAGTTGAACCAAGTGTTTTAGTAGATTGAAAGACAGTGGAGGAAGGGAGTGGTACCGCAGGAGGGATGGTGGTGGTGTGGGGGGTCAAAAAGGACAAGACAAGAGCTTTAAGAGACTAATTTTCATCAAGCACAGCACTCCCCATTTCTAAATACTTAACTTAATATGATCTCAGCAATCTATTTTAATTTGTTTGCAATTTGCTTAGTCTCAATTTAATCACAAATAATCTACGACATGGCATGTTAAAATATCTGTTTGATATATTGATTGTCCCATAACTCTAAAGTTAAGGATAATTGATTTCTCCTGAGTGTTATGATTTGTGTATCATGCTTAGATTTGTTGTTTTGGCTTTGTGTTCTGTCTTGCTCGTTAGGTTTTGTTTTCACCTGTGATCGTCAACCTGTTCCCTTGTGTCATCCAATCATCTCCCCCAGCCACTTGTGTCTTGTCCAGTTGTCTCTCGTTGTCTTGTCAGTTGGCTTCTATTTAGGCCCTGTCTAGATGGAAGCAAAGCCGGCTTCGTTCGTCAAACAAATCTCGTACATACAGAAGCATTTCAAGACTTGCGTGTTTCCAAAAGAAGACGCTAAGGACGTTTAACAACTGTAATGAATATGCCAAGTCTGGAGTGGTGCTGTAGCGCAGCCACAGGAAGTTAACGGAAAGTGTAGAAGAAGAATCAGCGAAGAAGACAAACACTTTTTTTTCTAACTTTGTTGCAATCTACAGAACAAACATGGCTTTGCATATATCAAAACAACATAGAAAAGGCGAACACATGAGAAGTGACAATGGCGGGTGATTAAAGTACAACACCGCTTGTTGAACGTGGGAATAAACAAGCAAAATATCTTGCTGCAAAGGCATAAGCAAGCTAAGGAGACTGCGCAAAACGACTACGATACGGCTATCCGCCATTGTTGTTGACAGACTGACGGTTCGCGCGCAGTCACGCAAGAATTGCCGCATACGTCATCAATAAGCGACAATGCGTCATCGAGCTGCGACCATTACGTCATCGCTGGAGGAGTACCTGCATAAGGTGTCCAGACCGACGCGTACGGGGCGCTTATTAAATCTTTTAAATCTTTTAATCTATTAAAATCTTTCTACTCTGGAGCCCGGTTTCAAAAGTGATTGGTTTCAAGCTCCGAAACCGCGCCATTGTGTGGAGGAATGGCCTAAACGGTAAGAAATTTGTGAGTATACATTGAAACTTTCGTGTGGACGGGGCCTTAGTTCCCTGGTTTCGTTCAGTCTTTGTTGGATCATTGTTGTCACCACTCTTGTATTTTGTTGTTACTTTGATTTTTGGTCTTTTCAGAACTTTGTTGGTTTTGTTTATTTAGAGTTTTACCCAGTACCCTTGTTAGTGTTTTTTTGTCAAACAACTTGTGTTCAGTATTCCATGCATCCCTGCCATGGTTCTCCTGCCTCCCTGCATTTGGGTCCTTCCCCACCAACTCACCGTGACACTGAGACTACCACTGTGAAATTGGATTTCATATTGATGTAATAAAATGTAAGTCAGATTTTGAAAAAACAAACAAACAAAAAACTAAATTTTAGGGGACAGAATTTAGAGGTACATATACTTCAGCTGCTGCTTTGGAGAACTCCAATGAGAAAGAAAAAAACTGAGAAATTTATGTTGCGCACTGGCCACAACTATTGAGTGACTGCATGTCACAGAAACGTGGATGCTGTTTCTTCACCTTTTAAAGGGTCAAATCAACCAAACAAAAGAAAAATATTAAAAATATCAAATGATTTTCATGGTATCTGTATTTTTCTGAAACTGAAAAAAACAAGATGCCCGCGCAGTTACACTTTGGGCCAGAGGGTAGCAGTCGCGAGTAAAAAAAAAAAAAAAAGTGGCAGATTCCACAAGGCTCTTTTAAATCTTTAGATTTTCCTGTGGGTCTATTGGAGAAAAAAAATTTGGACACCGCTGATTTACTGTATAGTATTTTGAATGGCAGATAACAAGGGATAAAAGTGTAGCTTTTAAATAAGCTTGTTGAACTGCTGGCTTGGCTATATTACTCCAATTCATGAAAAATCTGCCAGGTGTCAGGATGCCCGGAGCGTGCTGGGTTTATTATAAATGTTTACTGAAACAGTGTGCCAAATGTTTTAATATGCCTTTTTAGATAATTTGTTTTATGACCACGTATAGCCATTACATTATAGTTTTTGCAGTACCTTGCATTACTTACATATAATAAATGTCTTTATTACTATTTAGTTTGTTTATAATCTGCTAAAAGTTTCTTTATAATCTATAATCATTGTGACAACTGACAACATAATGTGGACAGCTTTAAATCAGTACGCTTACAGTCAAATACAAATAATAGCTCAGAATGCAGCTCTATGCAAATGTATTTGTTTGTTTTTCTTATTTGTTGTTAGCGATGTAATAAATTGAGCGAGCTACCTAGCAAAGCCTGGACTACAAGATACACATTAGGGATAAACTGAAACAATAACTTTGTTGTGAGTCATTTGTTGTTTGTCAAATTTTGAAATTGTTGTTATTCTGTTTCCTGTTTTGGCCTCAGCTGTGATCAGGCATGCTGAGCTCCTCACACAGCTGTTTAACATTACTCATCACACACAGCATTTATGCACCGGGCACTCCTCGTCAGAACAATATTACTCTCCTCCCAGCTTACATTTCCTCCAAGTTATTTCCTTTTTACTCGCGCCAAATATTTATATCATCTTCTGTTGTACTTTGGCCTTGCTCCTAGTTTGTAACTTTGGACTCGTGATTTTCTGTTCATTTTTTTCCCATTTTGAGTGTTTATTCCCGAGTTTTGCTAACTATTTTAGAATGTGTTTTTTTTTTCATCCATCGGTTGGTTGTTGTTTGTTTTGTTATTGAATACATTTTTTGTGTTGCTTTATTGTCAGTGTCCGCAACTGGGCCCTCTCTCTCCAGCCTCACGTGTAGAAAACTTCTCCTATTACTGTATGTCACTGGTTGCATCTCACCAATGCACTCAGTGGGAGAATAGAAGTAAAACAACAGACACAGGTGCAGTGCATCTTTAAATGTTTAACACAGCCTGTTGACACTAGTTGACCATAGTTTCTTTGGAATTTTTATTTAAATTCATCAAAGGATATGGAAATCAATCAATCAATCAATCATTTCCAAGGGCAAACTTTTTTCATAAATACTTCAACATCCATGCATGCAATCAAAGTAACATTTTAACATTCCCAACAGCAATATAACATTCCCAACAGCAATACAAGGGAAAAAGGTTTATTGCTGTAATATTAATAAACACTCATTAAACTTTAATGACAGATAAGGATGAAAGAAACCTGTGACAAAGAAAGGTATGCCTTTTTAAATATTCAATTAGGTTTTGCAGAACCCACAACTTTCAAAATGTGAAAACAAATATTTTTTTCTACTGCCTACCCAACATTGTATTTATTTTTGCTTTAATTCATTTTTGTAATGAATGTTTAATAGAAATTATGACTTGTGTCCTTATGTGTTGACTGGGTGCGCTGTGAGGCAGTACCTCCTTTACCGTCCATTCTGCAGCTCTACAAGGTGACATGCATCTACGGTTCAGCCTCTCTCTGTGTAAAATCTCCTAAACTCTCCTCTCAGAGGTCAATGTGGCATCCATGGTATATTGCTAGGTTGCAATAACACAGCAAGCTGCACTTATGCTTTGTGGCTGTATTATAATGTCAATCAAGGCCCATTCACCCATACACACAGACACAATTCATACACCAGTGGTTGGCAAATGATATGCCCACTGGGAGCAAGTTAGGGTTCACTGTCTTGCTCAAGGACACTTAACATGATCACAAGGTCTGAGAATCAAACACACAACCACCCGATTAGTAGACAACCACTCTACAATTGAGCCATGCCGCCCCTTGTGCCAAGTTACAGTCATTCCAAGCTGAGGAAGTGAGCAAAAGCTATGATGTAGTTTTTCTAATTAAGTTTTTTTCAAAAGCTTTTATCTCAACAGTTTTACCACTAAGTATTGTTTTCTTCACCTTAAAATTAATTGATGGCTCACCAGGGAATATTTGATTTGAATAAAAATATTACACTGTAGTACCTAATACTGTTAAATACTGTGAAATCCTTGTTTTGTTTTGTTTTTTACTGTGGGGCTGTAACATTAAAGGCCTCAAATGTGATGTGTGTGTGTGTGTGTGGGGGGGGGGGGGGGGTGATCGCAGTAAAATAAATAATAGTTAAATGCCTCAAAATCCAAGAATGCTGTAGTTTATACAAGTATTCATTGGGATATTACAGGAAAACTAAATAACGTATTACTGTAAAATACTACTGTTAATTGTGATTTATTTTTACAGTGTGATCGATCCATCCATCCATCCATCTATCTATCTATCTATCTATCTATCTATCTATCTATCTATCTATCTATCTATCTATCTATCTATCTATCTATCTATCTATCTATCTATCTATCTATCTATCTATCTATCTATCTATCTATCTATCTATCTATCTATCTATCTATCTATCTATCTCGTAATTTTGTTTAGCTCTCAGTACCGTTTTAGAAAATCCCAAAACATTCCATGCTGAATTCCAGTTCAATTCAAATTTAATCAGTTGCTGTAGGTGAAGAATAGCATATATAAGCGCATAATCATCATCTTGGGCTGCAATTGACCTTAATTTATTTGGTCAAATAATTTGAATTTAACCAGTCACTTATAACCTTCCGCATTTTGATTCATAAAATCAGCTTCCTTTATAGGCTAGTCTCTCTAGCAGAGGCGCTGCCGCAGACTCCTCCTTCGCTACCTCTCTCTCCTCTTCTCCGTGACACCTTGCAAGGATGCCTTTGCAGAGACTAAATACACAGCAGGGATCGGCAGTGAATGGGACAGGGTACTAGCAGAATCAGCACCCCAACATCAACACTCGGGCGCACCGACCGAAGCATGCCCGATCGCAGCCATGACTTGCTCGGCGTCAGATAGCGAGAAGATCGTGATCAACTGCGGCGGGATCCGACATGAGACCTACCGGAGCACCCTGAAGACGCTGCCGGGCACGCGCTTGTCCTGGCTGACGGAGCCCGACGCCTACAGCAACTTCGACTACGACCCAAAGTCAGACGAGTTCTTCTTTGACCGACACCCGGCTACTTTTGCCTATATACTCAACTACTACCGCACCGGGAAACTTCATTGTCCTAACGACGTTTGCGGGCCGCTCTTCGAGGAAGAACTCGCCTTCTGGGCTATCGATGAGACGGACGTGGAGGCATGCTGCTGGATGAATTATCGGCAGCACCGCGATGCCGAGGAAGCCCTGGACAGCTTCGAGACCCCCGAGCCAGACGTGCCCGAGGACGACCCGGCTCTCACCGGCGGAGCGGACGGTGACCTGAAGCGGCTGTGCATGCAGGAGGACGGCCGCAGGGCGACGTGGTGGGAGGTGTGGCAGCCCAAGATGTGGGCGCTGTTTGAAGACCCCTATTCATCTAAATACGCCCGGGTGAGTGGCCGAACAGGCTTGGGCTTTTCTCTGATGTTTCTTTCTTTGCACGCACGTTCCTCTGCATATGTTGGGCACTCCAGTATAGCTATTGCATGCCGTTGCGCATTGCTGCGGGAAAAGTCAACACAAACCAGCACTGACAAAAGAAATTATGGCAGCCAGTCCCGTACAAAGATTTGCACTTGGGGGAAAAAAGTTGAACAGTTCAAAGTTCAACAGAAAGGGAGCACAAGGCTATACATACATTCATAAACACATATAAAACAACAACAACATATATATATATATATATATATATATATATATATATATATATATATATATATATATATATATATATATATATATATATATATATATATATATATATATATGTTGTGTGTGTGTGTGTGTGTGAACCATGTTTCCCTGGATGCAGTTTCATATTTCCTGAGTAATGTTTAAGGCATCTTCACTTCACGTTCAGTCAGTGCTTTTGGGTCTATGTGGCGTGATGGAGTCAATAACACAACAGTCAAGATTGTGCTTTTCTGCTTTTTAATTTGTAGTATTTTATTGACAAAATGAATGCCTGTTTCTAATCATCGTTGACGTCTCTGCATTTGACAATTCACCATAAGTTCTGCACCCACACTGCACTGATGTAAAAGCCCAACATTTGTCCTTGAAATCAGCCTTTATATACTGCCAGCTTTCACGTTTCTGCATCATCAGTAGAAGTATAGTGGGCCTACACATCATTTTTCATACGAAAAAAAAAAGAATATCTGTAGAATACAAAATCCATCCTTTTGAAGCTTGCACTGATGCCACACATTGATAGTGCAGTGATACACTCACCATCATCTGGTCACCCTATGCTGGGAGCACACAATTCTAGATTTGCATTGTTGTAACTTGGAAATTCGGACTCAATGGAACTTGAACACATAACATCTCCTTTTCTTCCCTGAAAACAAAGCTAAAAGGGCTATTCATCTGTTTGCTTTTTATCTATTTTTGTGTGTGAAGCACCTTGTGTTGCTTTTAAAGTATGAAAGGTGACATACAAATAAAAAACTGATTTATTGATTGATTTATTGAGTGATTGATTTATTGATTGAGGGTTTTTAGTTTTTCATAAAAATATTCAAATGAGTATTTGACTCAATAATTAAATTTGGAATTTGGTGAATGGGCATACAAGTAAACTTAAACAACATATTTATATTCATATTACACTAGGTTACTACACACAATCAGATTGGTGCAGTTTTTAACAAATGATTGAGCTGGCAATATTACAGTTTTTGATGATTGCTTAAGCACAAAATACAAAACAGGGCTCCGATTTTAAAAACACTACACACAATTAGAACAACCATCCACATGAGATGCAGAACATCTCAAAAAATTAATCACTTGTCAAAACTCTAAACAGATGTATAAAAAACATCTTATGTTACCATATGAACCAGTTACACACTGCAATGTTTTACTTAATCAACTTTTAGCAGTTACAGTAAGCAAAGTACACAAATAAAGTAAAAATACACAACATGATAAATTAATCAAACACAAAATCAATGCTCCGCACTATTGAAAATAGGATTCATTTGTCCTCATATAACCAAAATCAGCCTAGATAAACAATAACAGATAAATGTGTCCCAACACTGTAAGCCCAGAAAATAGACTAATAAAAATACTGTACTCCTAAAAAAAAAATACATTTAATTAATTGCAGAGTTCAAGGGTAGGCAACTCCTGGTCCCAGAGACCCGCAGTTCTGTCTTTTAGATTTCTTTCTCCTCCAATAGGTGAGTATCCTTGTCACACTTCTCCAGAGCTTGCTGATGAAGGATCATTTGAGTCACCTGTGTTGGAGGAAAGAGACATCTAAAACACGCAAGACTGCGGCTTTCGAAGACAGGGATTGTCCTACCTCTGACCTAGTTAGATCTGACCAGCAGATTTAATCAACATTGTAGGCAATATCCTTGTTGAATTTTTTTTTTTTTTTTTTACCCAACCCATTGTCTTGTTGGAAGGCCTCCCTCAGCATCAATCCATGCAGGTTGATGACATTATCAAATAGTGTTGGACAACAAAGTTGTATTTGACAAATGTTGTCCTCTTCTTCTTTGAGGACGTTCTCCCAATTTAGTTTTTCCTCAAACTCTATCTCCTGCTCATCCTCCACGGATTCCCGCTCTCACCCTTACTTTTCTTCCTCTGACTTCTTCCATTTTGGTTGAAAGCAGGTGAACTTATCTGCTAAATTTTTGTAGGGTTCAAACCTGTTTGTCTACAATAAAGCAATCATGTGTTGAAACAGCTAATGTACATGTGTTTAATCAACTGGCTCATGCTTGAGGTGATTTGTCAGTCAGTGCTTTGGAATTGCAAGGAAGTGACATTTTAACATACCTCTGTGTCTAATGTATAAAGGTGTGTTTAGTATTTCGCAAATCATTGTGTGTGTTGTCCTAAAAAAAGTGCGATGCTAACTTTGTGTTTATAGTGGTGAAAATCTGGTCCAATGTTTTGCTCCTTCAGTGTAAAGTATTGATAATTATGCAATTCTTTTGTTTTTAGTGTTTATGCAATCGTGAAAAACTGTGAAGCTTCATGACGATCTGTCGATGTGCTGGACAGTTTGTGCAACTCCTGTAATCACTGGGTGAAGAATTATGCTGTTTTTCAAAACTGGAAAAGACAGTGACACTTTTTGTCAGCGTAGGAGATTGTGTGCCAAGAGCCCATTAAAAAAATTAGGGGGTTTTGTATGTATTAATTTCAATAAAAGATAGTTAATTCCCATTATAGTAATCACATTCTAAGAACTTTCACAGAACTTTTCTCACATTTGAGGTGTACAAATCTTTCAAGGCTTAAAAGAAAGAGAGAGCGTGTGGACCAGTAGCTCACACCACATGAAGGTGGTGCTGTCAGGCTAAGAATATGATGGAAGAAGTGAGGATGCATTGCCTAATGCACATGTGTCAAAGTCAAGGCGGGGCACCAGATCTAGCCATCACCTTATGCAAACATGCTACAGCAAAAACGGACACAAGACCTAATGTTTAGTCAGCATTTCAAGTACGATGGGAAAGGCTAATTTGGCTGAAAAGGAAAATAAAATATGCTTTAAGACATTGTGAGGCTATTGGGTTTGTTGTTATTAAAGTTTAAAATGTTAATGTTAAAGTTTTTTCTGCATCATGTACGCTCCACCAATGCCCAGATGAGTACAAAGTTTAACTGCGGCTGAGCCTATCCACTTGTATCTTCCCTCAACACTCCACAGTTTCTTAGAAACTGTTTCAAACTGAAAAAGTTTCAATCTCAAAAGAGTCTCAAATGACTTCACAGGCACCCCAAGGAAAACTAAAAACCTTGACAAGGGACCACAGATGGTGGAATCCCCCTTCATGGATGACCAAGCTGCAATCCAGTGGATGGCATTTTATTTATGTATTTTTTTTTACCAATGTAGGTGCTGTACAGAAAAACTATTAAAACAGCATACGGGTCCATATAGTGAGTGTTTTTTACGATTGCATAAACACTAAAAACAAAAGAATTACAAAATTATCAACACCTTACACTGAAGGAGCAAAACATTGGACCAGATTTTCACCACTATAAACACAATGTCAGCCTCACACTTTTTTTCAGAACAACACACACAATGATTTGCGAAAT
This sequence comes from Vanacampus margaritifer, assembly GCF_051991255.1. Taxonomy (NCBI): domain Eukaryota; kingdom Metazoa; phylum Chordata; class Actinopteri; order Syngnathiformes; family Syngnathidae; genus Vanacampus; species Vanacampus margaritifer. Next base: position 55,683,532 of record NC_135433.1, read on the forward strand.
ACTGAACACACCTTTATACATTAGACACAGAGGTATGTTATAATGTCACTTCCTTGCAATTCCAAAGCACTGACTGACAAATCACCACACGCATGAGCCAGTTGATTAAACACACGCACATTAGCTATTTCAGCACATGATTGCTTTATTGTAGACAAACTGATCAGGTCTGAACACTACAAAAAATGCAGCAGATAATTTCACCTGCTTTCAACCAAAATGGAAGAAGTCAGAGGAAGAAAAATGAGAGTGAGAGCAGGAAATAGAGGTTGAGGAAGAACTGAAATAGGAGCACGGCCTCAAAGAAGAAGAGGACCAAATTTGTCAAATGCAACTTTGTCGTGCACCACTATTTGATAATGTGATCAACCTGCATGAATTGATGCTGAGCCTCCAACAAGACAATGGGTTGGGTTAGAAAAAGGATATTGTTGAGGAAATTTGCTAGTCAGATCCTACTAGGCCAGGGGTAGGGCAACCCTGGTCCTTGAGAGCCGCAGTCTTGCATGTTCTAGATGTCTCCCTCCTCCAACACAGGTGATTCAAATGATCAACTCATCAATAAGCTCTGGAGAAGCCTGATAAGGATCCTCACCTATGTTGGAGGAGGGAGACATCTAAAACACAACTAGCTTAATGAGCTGCATGCAGACTTTGCTCAAGAGTGACCTTAAATTCTAGCAGCCAAATTCTGTCTCATAACTCCTGTTATACAAAATGCACCAAGTCGGAAAATAAGATGACAGCTATACGAGTGATGGAAAACTATAGTGATGAGAGTTTTAAAACAAAAGGAATTGGATGGAAGGTGAAGGGTCCCGTCAATATAAAAGCAGAGGTGACTTTGAAAGTAGTGCAGTCTATGTTTTGATTGCCAGTACAGTAGCAAAAAAAGATAGGATGGGAAGATGGAGGAGGGTGCCAGTGCAGCAGCATCTGCTGCAGCACTTCAGGTCTGGCGGCACTTCACTTTCACCCGATTAGCTCAATTTATGGCCAAGGAAACGTTGAAAGAGAAAATCAAGAAGCACAGCATCACTTGTTTGGTGCATTCATGAGTCAAGCAAAAGGTTTTTAATAACGTCCGAAAACTGAGTTTGCACGTCTCCTCTTTTAATTTCTTTACCACTCAGTGAATTCCAGAACCATCGCCACTTACAGCACTGGCTGTTTTAAAACCAAGATTAGTTAGCCGAGTACTGCAGGATTGCAGATAATTCCTTTTCAGAACCCCCAAACTCACCCCCGTCTACTCTTCACCCATCCATTTTCTCCTCCCTCCCTTCATTGGTGGAAGTTATCCAGCTGACTGCTTGTGCTATAGCATAACACTGCAGTGCCTGTAGTAGCTGACTGTGCTGTACTCTGCAGCACAGGACACAGCCACACACTGAGAAAAGGGGTGTTTTGGTCTGCTGTGGGTGGGGGTAGATGAATAAGGAGTAGAAGATGAGGGACAGACTAGGGGTCACCGCACACACACACACCCAGCCCCCATTTATTTTTTGCTGAGCTTGGCATGTTGGGGTGCTCGTACCCTTTTATCGATTCAGTTGTAAGTCTCAGCTCGTCTTATTCAGGCGGATGTCTCAGCTGAATGGTGTTCCTTTGTAACCAAAAGCTTCAGACGCACATTGCTTTCTCTCTTTTTCAGCTTCTCACCTCTCCTTCAAGTAAGATGAATGGGATTCTAATGACAAGTTCCGAAGGGAAAATATGCATGAGTTACCAAATGTCTGATATTAGTTAAGTTGTATTCACATACATAAAATACATGTTGACCAATAAGAAACCCTTGTTTGCATTGAAATCAGGGTCACGTAAATAAAAATGAAGCACATCCCAAAGTTGGTAGTTCTGATGACATACAGCAATTGCATTTATTTATTTGGAGAGCGGGAGTGAAATGTTGCAACAGTTGAGGATTTATTCTTAACTTGAAGATGAAACTATTCCTTTAAAACCTTAATGAGGTAGTAGCAGAATTTGACTTTGCATACTTCTCTTTCCATTTTGGAAGAATTGCAATTCATCCCCACTTTTAAACAACAACAATAATAATAATAATGATAATGATGATTTTTATATTATGATTATTCTTGCCACTACTTTTCATTGCCTTTTTCTTATTACAGCAAAAATTCTAATTGTGTATATAAAGTAGAGTTATATACATAAATATAGAGTTAATTACCTGTTTTAGGTAGGGATCACCATCCTATGTGACGCCAAGGATAACTTGAAGCATAATAAATCAGGTGGAAGCCATCTTTTTTCTTTAAAAAAACAACAAACCTTTGTAATGTTCCTGAATAATTGTATTTACTAAATGTATAATTGTGTGTATTAAGCATCTGTAATATAAAGCTTACATAAACAATATATAATTTGACCTTTAGCTAGTCACTAATTTGTATTTATCAAAAACAGGAGATTGCACATTGGTATCAATTATAAATGATGTCTCACAATCTTTCTTGGTGACATTACATTCATAGGAAAATATAAATAGTTGAAGACTTGACTAGGATTGTATCTATCTCTCACTGTCTCAACTTGATCACCCTTCTCCAGTTGTTTACTCTGACCGGTAAAGACATATTACACCAGTAGCTCATATTCCCAACCATAATATAGTAATACATTTGCTTTTCCCTCAGCCAAAGGGGAAGGATAACCAATGGACTCAACCAAAAAATCGTGAAGATGACATGTTCTAATGGTTGAAATGTGGATTTTTGTGTGTGTGATTGTTCCCAAATAAAAGTATAATTACACACACAAAAACAAGTGCTTTTGGATTTGACCTAATGGTTGTTGTGTGCTGGTGTAGGAACAGTATGCAAATCACGTCTTCAGGCGGTAATGCAGTTTAGTGTGAATAAGAATAGTTTCAATCACATTGCTGTACACCAAACAGGAAGAAACAAAACCTCAAGTAAACTTTTACCAGGGGCAGACTTACCATTAGGCGGGCATAAGTTAATGTCGAGGGGCCGAGAACTGCAATACATATAATTGATAAATGATATTCATTTTTATTTTTCCACATTATTTATTCTTTACTGCAGTGTATAGATGACAGCAACATTTTACTGATGCCCTAGAACAATAACATCCAAATGAGGATTATAGTTTGACTAAATTCTGTCACAAGCAAATATTATAATACTGGTCCTCTTTCTTCTTTACTGTGCTGGCATTCTTAATGATTCCCCATGTTTTCAAACAATCCATTCTAGCTCCCCCCCCTCCCTTTCTGTTGGTTTGTTGCGCCATAGGCAATATATCCACTAGGGTTCCCCTTCCCCCTCAGTGCTTTTCAGGATAATGCTGCGACAGAGCTTTCTTTCTCTCTGTGTCACCAGAGAGAGAGAGAGCGAGAGAGAGAGAGAGAGAGAGAGAGAGAGAGAGAGAGCGAGACAGAGAGCGAGAGAGAGATGACACGTCAAGAACTAGTATTTAACCTCTGCATGATCTTTACTGTCATCACGTCACACAGGGTCTGTAACATAGTCAACATGAAGCTCCAAAGTAGCCAAACAAGGCTCGCCAATAGCTTGTGCAGACAACCTCATTCATAGTTCAAACATGATGCATACACACGCATACGTGAAGTAGATTACTGCAGAATATCTGCTATGATGTGTACTGTGTACTTTGAGTGGGCCAGGGTAATTATTATCATATATCTGACACTATTTTCACGCTAGCTGCAATTTAAAGTCCTTTGAAATCCATCTGTATACACAGTAAGTAATTGCAATTTATATACAGTAAATATTTAGAATTATCTGGCAACTTTTTTTGGCAGTTATTTTTTGTAATTTCTACAGCCAATTTGTTACAGTGTCAAAGAAAGAGATAGATGGAAAATTATTCTTACAAGTTGCAATCATCAAATCAACTAAGAAAATAGTGACAAATTATAGTTAAATGTGGGCTAACAATAGCAGGCGGTCAGTCTCGATAATCCAATGATTTAATGCAGCCTTAAAGTATTAACAAGCTCATTAATAATTGATGTACAAACATTTGCCATATGAGATTATTGTAAAGTGGTTTGTCTGTTTCTTTGCTAGTCTATTTATTTGTATCTTATTTTTATAAAGTCGTATAATTCTAAATATTGGTTGGCCACTTGAGTGAGGTAGCAAAATCTTCACAATGACTTTGAAAGGATATTCACAGAAGAAATATCATAGTCTGAGTCTGTTAACTTTCAGTAGACCCTCTGAGGTTGGAAACAATCCATTCTGTGATGCAGGTTGAAAAACATGTATTTTGGATTTAAAATATTCCTATAATAAATAAATGTAATGTAATTATCTGGGTGGCAGACCCTCGGCCAAAGTGATCTGCGATACGCTCGAGTTTACCTGTGACACAGAGCAGGATAAGCTGTGAAACACACTCCTCAATGTCAATTAATATTTATTTTACAAAGATGAAGGTGCACTGCAGAGGCACAAACACATATAAGCTAAGGCTATAAATTCTTATAGAACATGCACTAACAATAACTACCAAACTAATAATAATAACAAATGAAATATGTAGATTTACAGGAATAACGTCAGCATCTTAATACGAATTGTGAAAAACACTGTGGCACATGGAGGCAACAAACAAAATGATTGATTTGACAATGAGGGTGGCATGGTGAATGACTGGTTAGCACGTCCGCCTCCCAGTGCTGAGGGCGTGAGATCGAGTCCAGGCTTCAGACTTCCTGGGTGGAGTTTGCATGTTCTTCCCGTGCCTGTGTGTGTTTCCCCCAGTTGCACCGGTCTCCTCCCACATTCCAAAGACATGCATGGCCAGTTAATTGAGCGCTCTGAATTGTCCCAAAGTGTGATTGTGAGTGTTGATGGTTGGATTGGCTGGCAACCAGTTTAGAGTGTACCCCACCTACTGCCTGAAGCCAGCTGGAAAGGTGATCATAGGAGAGGGTGGACCCAAAGGCGAGGAGACAAAGCAGGGAGACAGGAACTTGAAACTAGGTGGGAAACTTTATTGAAACAGGAAGGGTCGGGTGAATGAAGGAGGGCAGGACGTGACGAGACTGGATGTGATGAGGGTAGACTGGTCATCCTGACTGGATTGGGCGAGAGAAGACTGGTCATCCTGACTGGACTGGGCGAGAGGAGACTGGTTGCCATGACTTGACTGGGCGAGTGGAGACTGGTCGCCATGACTGGACTGAGCAAGTGGAGACTGGTCACCATGACTGGTCTGGGCGGGTGGAGACTGGTCGCCACGACTGTACTGAGCGAGTGGGGACTGGCTGTGATGACTGGACTGAGCGAGAGGGGGCTGGCTTGACTGTGACCGGGGCTGGCTTGACTGTAGCTAGCAGAATGTGGGAAGCTTGGCAAAACTTGAGAAGCTTTGCAGGAACGTGGAGAACTTTGCAGGAACGTGGAGAATTTTGCAGGAACGTGGAGGGTGACAAGGGCGACTGGTTGGTGACTTGGTCGACAGGACTGAGACAAAGATGACCTATTTCTGACGTGGATGACAGGGTTTACCGTGGAAGACATGAAGGAAGGCTTGATGATGAGGGCGAGGAAGACTTGGCAGTTAAGGCGAAGAAGACTGAGACGTGACGACTATACTAAAACGTGGATGACTTACTGAGACGAAGGTTTAGCATAATGCGACGAAAAAACACAGACTCCCACACAAGAACGACACATGACTTCGACGTCAACACTTGACATAGACAATGATCCCACACCGACTGAACAAAGACAAAAGACTAAATCATCAACACTAATGAGAAACACAATAGGGTCAGGGCACTGATTGGTCAAACACACTGTGCTCGTGCCGCCTGAGGCGGATCCAAGGGTGGCCGTTGTGCTTGCGCCGCCTGAAGGGGATCCGAGGGCGCGAGCATCCGTGGGCGGCTGCTGTGCTCGCGCCACCTGAAAGGAATCCAAGGGCAGCCGCTGTCCTTGCGCCGCCTGGGCTTAAATCCTGGCTGCGAGACGGCTGCAGTGGCAGAGATAAAGAGGCTGGGGGTTGCAGCAGCGGCAGAGACGAAGAAACTTGAGACTGCGGCAGCGGCAGAGACGAAGAAACTTGAGGCTGCGGCAGCGGCATAGACAAAGAAACCTGAGGTTGCGGCAGCGGCGTAGACGAGGCGAGGGAGCCAGGAACTGCGGCAGCGGCAGAGACGAGAGAGCCAGGGGCTGCGGCACAGGTGAGAGAGCCAGGGGCTGCGGCACAGGCGAACGGTCCTGGGACTGCGGCAGCGTCACAGGCGAAAGTTCCAGGGATGGCGGCAGTGGCACAGGCGAGGGAGCCAGGGGCTGCAGCGGCATAGGCAAGAGGGCCAGGGGCTGCAGCGGCACAGGCGAGAGGGCCAGGGGCTGCAGCGGTACAGGCGAGAGAGCCAGGGGCTGCAGCGGTACAGGCGAGAGAGCCAGGGGCTGCGGCACAGGCAAGAGAGCTAGGGGCTGCGGCACAGGCGAGAGAGCCAGGGACTGTGGCAGCGGCACAGGCAAGAAGTCCAGAGACGGCGGCAGCGGCACAGGCGAGAAGTCCAGGGAGGGCGGCAGCAGCACAAGTGAGGGAGCCAGGGGCTGCCAAGGAACCGGGACGGGGACTTGGAGCTGCTGAGAGCCAGGACGGGGACTTGGAGCTGATAGCAGATAGAGTGATGAGCCTGAAGCTAGGAATCGAAGGTGAGATGATCAATAATGTTAGTGGGTATGCGCCACAGGTAGGATGTGAGCTGGAGGAGAAGGAAAACTTTTGGTTGGACCTTGATGAAATGATGCAGAGCATCCCAAGAAGTGAGAGAGTTGTCATTGGTGCAGACTTCAATGGACATGTTGGTACAGCAAACAAAGGGGATGAGGAGGTAATGGGCAGGTTTGGTATACAGGAGAGGAATGCAGAAGGACAGATGGTGGTTGACTTTGCAAAAAGAATGGAAATGGCTGTCGTGAATACTTACTTCCAGAAGAGGCAGGAACATAGGGTGACCTACTAGAGTGGAGGTAGGAGTACACATTTAGATTACATCTTGTGTAGACAGTGTAATCTGAAGGAAATCAGCGACTGCAAAGTAGTGGTAGGTGAGAGTGTAGCCAGACAGCATAGGATGGTAGTGTGTAGGATGACTCTGGTGGTGAGGAAGGCAAAAATGGAAAAAGGTAGAGCAGAGGATGAAACGGTGGGAAGCTGTAAAAGGAAGAGTGCTGTATGACTATTAGGAAGGAGTTGAAACAGGCTTTGGATGGTCAGAAGGTGCTTCCAGATAACTGGACAACTACAGCAAATGTGATCAGGGAGACAGGTAAGGAGAATAGGAAGGAAAGGAGATAAGGAGAAATGAGGAGGTGCAGAAGTGGATCCAGAGAAAGAGGTTAGCTAAGAAGAAGTGGGACACTGAGAGGACTGAAAAAAAGTAGGCAGGAGTACAGGGAAATGCAGCGTAAGGTGAAAGTAGAAGTGGCAAAGGCCAAACAAGTGGCTTACGATGACTTGTATGCCAGGTTGGACAGTAAGGAGGGAAAGACTGATCTATACAGGTTGGCAAGGCAAAAAGACAGAGATGGAAAGGATGTGTAGCAGGTTAGGGTAATAAAGGATAGGGATGGAAGTGTGTTGACAGATGCCAGTAGTGTGATGAGAAAATGGAAAGAGTACTTGACGAGTTGATGAATGAGGAAAATGAGAGAGAACGAAGAATAGAAGAGGTGACTGGACCAGGATGTAGCAAAGATTGGTAAGGGTTGAAGTGAGAAGGGCATTGAAGAGGATGAAGAGTGGAAAGGAACTGGGTCCTGATGGTATACCTGTGGAGGTATCGAAGTGTCTAGGAGAGGTAGCAGTAGAAATTCTGACTGGGTTGTTCAACAGGATCTTAGATAGTGAGAAGATGCCTGAGGAATGGAGAAGTGTGCTGGTGCCCATTTTTAAGAACAAGAGAGATGTGCAGAGTTGTGGCAACTACAGAGGAATAAAGCTGATGAGCCACACAATGAAGATATGGGAAAGATTAGTTGCAGCTAGACTAAGGGCTGAGGTGAACATTTGTGAGCAGCAGTATGGTTTCATGCCAAAAAAGAGTACCACAGATGCAGTATTTGCTTTGAGGATGATGGTAGAGAAGTACAAAAGGAGCTGCATTGTGTCTTTGTAGAGCTGGAGAAAGCTTATGACAGGTGCCCAGAGCGGAACTGTGGTTTTGTATGAGGAAGTCTGGAGTGGCAAAGAAGTATGTTCAAGTGGTGCAGGACATGTATGAGGACTGTTAGACAGTGGTGAGGTGTGCTGTAGGTGTGACGGAGGAGTTGAAGGTGGAAGTGGGATTACATCAGGGATCAGCTCTGAGCCCCTTCTTGTTCGCTATTGTAATGAACAGGAAGCCAGACAAGGTTAGACAGGAATCTCCATGGACTATAATGTTTGCTGATGACATTGTGATCTGTAGTTAGAGCAGGGAACAGGTGGAGGAGAAGCTAGAGGCGTGGAGGTTTGCCTTAGAAAGGAGGGAAATGAAGGTTAGCCGTAGCAAGACAGAGTATCTGTGTGTGAATGGGAGGGACCCAAGTGGAAGAGTGAGGTCATAGGGAGAAGAGATCAAGAAGGTGGAGGAGTTTAAGTATTTAGGGTCAACAGTCCAGAGCAATGGAGAGTGTGGAAAAGAAGTAAAGAAACGTGTGCAGGCAAGCTGGAGAAAAGTGTCAGGTGTGATGTGTGATAGAAGAGTTTCAGCTAAAATGAAAGGAAAGGTTTATAAAACTGTGGTGAGACCAGCAATATTGTTTGGTCTGGAGACAGTGCCACTGAGAAAAAGACAGGAGGCAGAGCTGGAGGTGGCAGAGATGAGGATGCAGAGGTTCTCTTTGGGAGTGACCAGGATGGATAGAATCAGGAATGCTTACATCAGAGGGACAGCATATGTTAGAGGCTTTGGAGATAAAGCCAGAGAGGCCAGACTGAGATGGTTTGGACATGTCCAGAGGAGAGTTAGTGAGTAAATTGGCAGAAGGAGTTTCCAAATGCCAGGCAGGAGGTCTAGAGTAAGACCAAGGAGGAGGTTTATGGATGTAGTTAAAGAGGACATAAAGGTAGTTGGTGTGAGAGCAGAGGATGCAGAGGACAGGGTTAGATGGAGGCAACTGATTCGCTGTGGCAACCCCTGAAGAGTGAAGCTGAAAGGAAAAGAGGAAGAAGATTTTACAACGACATACTGTATATGTGTATTTACAGGAATTTACTGACAACTTTATGTGCCGGTAAATTCCTGTAAAATACGTAGAATACAAGAGACGGTTGTAAACTAGATTACAGTGAATTGATGCAAAAGTAAATACAGCATGTAACTGTAATTTATATACAGTAAATATTTGTAAAAATACAGTAATGTACTGATATTTTACAAGAATTAGCAACTTTTTTGGCAGTTATTTCTTGTAAATTCTACAGTCTATTTGTTACAGTGTACAGTAGTAGCTGGAGGAAAACTCTACACCCCACCCCAATTTACTCCTAGCCGGAACCCTATGTAAGCGGCCACTCATTCGAATTTTTTCTAAGTGAGGCGGGACGTCCTACAAGTTCATGTATTTTTTTTTAGGCTTCACATCATAAAATACTTGCCAAAAATGTGGAACCACTTGCCAAAAGGTTGTTATCTGTCAGTAACGGGCCGATGTAACAACAATTTTCAACTTAAACCAAACCAATTGAGAACAACTCTTTTGAAGAGAGCATTTACTATTGAGAGTAGTCTCTTCTGTTAGTGAAAATGACTTCATGGGCCCAAACTCTTTTGTCTGTCAGTGTTTTCCAGTGATAAGCAAGAAGGAAAGAACGAGGAGGAAAATGGCGCTGACCTGTCTCTCAAACTGGAGACATGCAGGTGCAAGACGATGTTAATCCAATACTCTGTGGAGTTGATCTAACCCTAGGTGATCAACTCTGTGAAATAACAGCTACTTTGGACCCAATTTAACTATGAAAATATTAAAATTGCACTCAGTGAGTTAAAATGAACTCCCACAAATTTAACTCTGCAATATTTACTCCAATTTTTGCTGTGCGGTGGGGGTCGTGAGAAGCCTGCAGGAGGTGGGGTTCGGGGGGCTTCCGCGCTTTAATGTATGTACAGTTGTGCTTATAAATTTACATTCTTATGCTATTTTCGTAGAAAGAAAAGAGTGTATGCTGATTTTTCTTTAAGTGATAAAATCCTAGTTTTTCCTCTATATTTAATATGCAGAATAAAAGTGACCTCAGAGTCTAAAAAGTAGTTTTTTTCACCTGTAGGGAAAGTTTTAAGACCTATTGATACCAGTTAGCAGTATCGGTGCTGATACCAGCCTTATTTTAAGGTAGCTGGCCTTGTGACATTGGGTAGTCCTCTTGTGGGCCTTTACGATCAATGAACTCTTTTTTTTTGCTGATTAACTGCATAAATTGTTGTCTACTGATGATGTCTACATATCCTGGTCATTATTTTGACATTTTAGTAAATTTTTGTTGAAAGCTTGTAGCCAGTACAGATGACGTGAGATTGAGTCTGGGCTTCGGCCTTCCTGGGTGGAGTTTGCATGTTCTCCCCGTGTATGCATAGGTTTTCTCCGGGTTCTCCGGGTTCTTCTCACATTCCGAAAAACTTGCATGGTAGGTTAATTGAAGTGTCTAAATTGTCCCTAGGTGTGATTGTGAGTGTGGATGGTTGTTCGTCTATGTGTGCCCTGCGTTGGCTGGCAACCAGTTCAGGGTGTACCCCGCCTACAGCCCAAAGCCAGCTGGAGTAGGCTCCGGCAACCGTGGTGAGCTGTTGAGAAAATGGATGGATAGATGGATGTATGGATATGTACTAGTGCACTGGTTCTCAGCTCCGGTCCTCAAGTACCCTTATCCAGCCTGTTTTCTATGTCTCCCCAAGCCAACGAAGCTGATCGTTTGAAACACCTGTGTTGCTTGTGGGAGACATGGAAAACAGGCTGGATAGGGGTACTCGAGTATCGTGGTTAAGAACCACTCTACTAGTGGTATCAGAATTTGGTATTGGTGACTACTGAGTGTTGAGGTTTTGTACAGGTATTGGTCTGAAAAATAGTGGTATCAAACATCCCTAGTTTTAAGAATTACACTTGTAATTTAGACATTTTTCTCTTTGAGCCTCAGGACCGATAACCAAAAGTTCAGTTTGTCCTTATAAAGCTGGAGAAAGTTTCTGCTGTCAAGGAATTGATAGCCAAAGTACAAAGCGAATCCATTGGACTGGTGTCAGAAGACACTGAGATGTACATCAACCGAGCTGTGCCTCCTGATGACATCGCCAAGGAGCATATACCATAGGACTGGGCCCACAATTGATCCCTGTTGATGCTTTACTTAAGAGTCACAATATGATAAGTATCGTGATACATATGTATCCCAATACATGATCTTCAAGGCGATACATATCCCAATATTTTACATTAATTTACTTGCATTTTTAGTGTAACAGTCATATGTACAGCATACCTAAATGATATGTTCATTATGCTGGATGGCAAAAATGTTTTTGTTAGCAGCTCTTCTGGTTTACCACGAAGCGGCATGCCTGGTCTAAATGTGCACGCACTGCAGAGCAAGGAGCAGCTTTCACACACACACACACACACGCACGCACGCACGCACGCATGCACGCACGCACGCACACACACACACACACACACACACACACACACACACACACACACACACACACACACACACACACACAGGGAACATTTATGAATAGGCATGAGCTGATATGAGTAAAAATTACAGCTCTAAAATGTGCTTATTTGAAATATTTGGGGAAATAATAGCATTTTTTCCATGTAATACAGTCTAGTTTGATTTTAAACAAAATATAGAAAAAATGGTACATTTAGTTTATAAGTAAATAAATGTTTATTGTTCCTCTGTTTTAATTTTTCTTAGAAAGACACAATATCCAATCACTGATGGGCTATTTTTAAAACAGACTTCACACGTACCCTTTAAAAAAATAATAAAAAAATTAGTAATGCCGATTCCGCTACCCATCTTTGTATCAGCCGATGCCGACACCATACCGATACCGAAGTTTTTTTTTTCTCAACATGAAAAAGCTGTCCTGCCATTGGTTCAGACCATTCAAGGGCCAATAAGGTCTGTTATCTCGGCATGCAGTGAACATGTCACACATCAGTGAATGTCGTGCATGACCAAGACACAAGATGCTGCATCCAAAATCCTATATTAGCGTCAGAATTAATGGTATCGGCATGTTACCTGTTAGTACTCACCGATACCGATACCACTGTTTTAATGCAGTATCGGGGCCTCTGCCAATACCAGTATTCGTATCAGAACAACACTAATAAACACTGCTGCTACCTCGGTACAACCTCAGTTCAACAGCAAGTAAATATACTGTACTTACTAGTACTTGTATGCTACTTCTTTTCTCACCATTTGGTCCGGGCTGGCGGTGTTGTTACACTTGATGTGACAACAGACAGGACGCTGTGTATGACGCAGCCGGTACTCAAAGCCGATTGGCTACTGTGAGGCGGAATGAGAAAAAAGTGAATATTTTTCAACTTTGGTGAACATGCGATTGTGCGGATTTCGCTGCGCCCTACTACGTCCCAGTGCTCCAAACGCATCCTCCGCACCGCCCTATGCACTTTCGTTCCGGTCCGCGTGAAGTACATTGACTACAATGCAAACGCGCCGCAGAAACACCTCCCCTCGGTTTTGGTGTGAATGCAGCATAAGGCAGGAGGTGGCAGTGAAATCAGCCATAAATGTATCTGAATTACAAATGCAGCATGAAGGAGTGTCACAGAGCAAATGTGCACAATTTACTGGGTTCCAGTGCAAAATGTTAAAGGAATGCTGGCATTTACATCGCTAATTATCAATGGACTTTATTATGAATGAATCCATGTTCTTGGAATATGAGCGGAAGCTGGACTAACCAGAGTCAGAGTCACACAAGCACGTGGAAAATGTATGCATCACTAAAGCAGCCTTGTTTGCAAAATGGGAAAAGAAAGCAGGCTTTTTATCATTATTACATTATTATCATTATTGCAGACTGTGCTGCTTTTTCCCCCTTGCGTGCACAACACATACACTCATAATCACATATACTGTACATAGACATACATTCTATAAACCTTGTTGTTCGTCTGTCTGCTGCATTGTGATTTCCTTTAAGCCATTCTCTGTGCTTATTCATTTCCAGTCTGTCAGAGCATGTGTATCGATTATGTGTGTGCGTGTAGCTGTGTGCGTGCACTTGCCACAGTGATAAAGCGAGGCTGTCCCTGGCTCTCCCAGCTATACGAGAACTTAACCAGTTCTATTCTGAAGTCTTATAGTTAGTAATAATGCTACAAATGCAAATATATTCTTTATAATGTATCACTCAACCACTAAATCAATAGTAAAGACATATAGTTATGGGATCCATTTATACCAGGTTGGCTGTGACACAACCTCAAGACATTCCTCATCTGAATAATTATTTTAAACATAAAAGGTTTAATTTCCGCATTACTGCATAGTACACTCCAGGAAGAAGATATCCTTTCTGCCATCTACACATTTAATAGGCACAGTTGGTTGGTAATGTCTTCCCCTTTTTTTGTTATCCCCAATGTCTTCAATCTGGGTGTAAGCAGTAGTAGAGCAGTAGACACTAAGAAGGTGTTAGATGCTTGCCATTTTTCTGGGCCACTGCGTGACTGTGTCCCAGAAAAATATGCAAACACAAAAGCAATTTGATTAATTTCCTATTTAAGCACAACTGGATGTCCCCTTAGTCCTTCACAATCTTCAAAACATCCATCCATCCATTGTTTATGCCTCTTATCCTCACTGGGGTGTATTTACTGAGTTTTCCGACCAATCTTGCAGCTATTTAAAAAAAAGAAGAAGAAGATGGTGTTGAATATCACCAGCGCCAAGTGGTCTTCATGTTAGCAGTTAATAGAGGGAAGAGGTGAATTTGTGTATCGATACACAAAATTCACGGTTCGATTGATTACAATATTTTTTCGCATTTTTCCAAAATGTTCATAGATATTGTGATTCACTCAAAGGATTTCGCCACAATATCAATCTGGTACTGCTCCATGGTGCTTTTTGGGAAAGACGGGACATTCTGTACAATACTTCGATCTGATTGGACGATGCAGCATCTTGTACACATTTGTTTCGACCAATCACGGCCACGGATGAAAATGTCGTCTTCGTTCTCATCAAAGGGTGGGAAAAAGCACGAACACCTTGACCAGCTAAAAATGCACAAAGCGCTTCTTGCTGTTCAACATTCGATAAGGAAACGATGAGGAATTCTGCAAGAACAGAATTAATTGCAGCGTCCATTCGTCCATGTTAGGTTTGCATGTTTGCGTCGGCGCTGGTTTCCTGGTTTCGTCACAGCTGCATATCTCGGCCCAAATACAATGTCGGTCTGTGATTGGACCGAACCACCAGTGGTTTGGGCTCGGTACAAGATGTATTCTCGGGAGTTTGTGAACTCAAAACGTCAACGTCTTTGCCCCTGCTGTGCTAGTCGTTTCCCAGCTTGGGAGCTTCACTTGGTGCTGGACACGCTGAGCCGGTACCCGTTTTAACCGCTGGCTGATGAGGACCTTCATTGTGTGTCTTGTAAGGCGGTGTTCCTGCTCATGATTGCGTCTGCTAAACATGTTGGGGAGCTACACTGATAAGCTGTTAAGCACCGCCTCTAGCGGTCGTTCTTGACTTGTAGAACCATAGTACATATGCAACTGTCGGTATAAAGTTATAAAAAAATCAATTAATACATTATTAAAATAAAATGACAAAAAATTACTAAAAATGTATCCAATTTATCATGTATATATCAGTAATTTCACCATTGTATACTGATTGCACCCCCTGTGTTTAATCTTTCTGTTTGCTAGAAAAGCGACTCAAGGTGCCATGCCGCTGCTGGCGGGTAGCAGTGTTGTCCGCCATCGGGGCAATGCTTAGAGCTGGGGCACTCTTCTCATAGAAATACATAACCAGTAGCAGAGCAGACCTAGCCGCGATTATGAACTGTTTTTGGCTCCAGAAAATTAATAATAACTTGTCCAATTCTTTACCAATTTTGACATGGATTGGTTTGTTAGAAACATCAGACATGCTGGAATGATACCATACATGTGGCATTTTTTTTACAATTGGGTCTTTCATAAAATATTAAATATAAAGGTGAGACCAATTACTTTTTAATTTTAAAGGAGAGACAACAAACATGTTTTGTTTTTCTTGCATATTGTAGCGCAATTTGGAATTGATTGAAGCATAATTCAAAGCTTTGTTTCAATTAAGGTCAAAATGGCAACATAGCCAAATCTATTTTTGGTTGATATTTTTATATCCAAATCCAGATGAGTCAATGCCTCATCAGTCATGAACCTCACCGCACGTCACTGTTTGCTAGCTAGCTGTAAATATAGCAACAACAAATAATGGAATAGCCAATGTGGACTACTGAGCAGTTTTAATTTCTACCACTGACCATAATAATTATGACCCCTCCAAAAGAGAGTATGATGTCTCCATTGTGTTCAATGTTCACAGTGGCAAGGTGGGTGTTGAGACGTTAAAGATCACAGGCGGGTATCCTGGTAAGTATGGTCTGTATGGTTGCAAGACGTCAACATTATGTGTCCATGTTGTACATAATAGTGAACCGATATCACTTAAATCACTGTATTTATGAATTAAATAACTCAACCAAAGTGATTATTTCCAACCAGGGTCGAGGCCGTGAAAGATCATTAGGGGTGCCATGATTCATTTCAGTTAATTTGTTTGATAATTATCAATACTTAGAGCTATTTCATCTTTCCCAGCAATGTGTAGTGACAGGCAAAACAATTAAATGTTATTTTATTTAATAGCAACTCAGCGTAAGTTTCTTAAGGACCACATTTTGTGTAAGTACATTTGCAATTAAATTGAGACATGATCATACATATTTCAGTATGCATACTTTTTAGATTTTTGCTCATGGTGTGCTGTGAGATTTTTTTTTAATGTAAAATGAGGGCCTTGACTCAAAGGTTGAGAAACACTGAGCTAGCATATTAAATAATGAAAATATGCAAGTGCAAACTGACATGACATTACACATAAATAATCAAATATCCTATACCATAAGCACTTAACACAAACGTCTAAGTGATCAACCGTACCTTTACCCTTTTCCCGCAAGAAATGTGAATGACTGCAGGCAAATTGTAACATCAAAAGCTGACCATAAGAGAAGCAAAATAAAACATTTCTAGACTTTACTTTGGGTTCACTCACCTTCATTAAAGTAGGATATTAAAATATTAAACATAATACCAAAAAGCATGTAAACAATGGTTACTTTCTAACATAGGTTAATAGTAATAACACTATTTTAATTAAATATGATTTCATTTAAGATGATCCACTCCAAACTGCAGATTTTGTGGTGCACCCTGGAGGCCGCAGCACCCTTAGCATTTGCCTATATTGCCTAATGCAGTTATACTCATTGCACTGTTTGCCCCACGTCCAGATCGTTTAGCTATAATTGGTGGCTAGAGTGGCAAGTTCTAGGCATGGGCCACATAACAGTTTTGACAATTTTGACAAGCGGCCCCTTTGTAGTTAATTGCTTTCAATTAACTATTTTTGTTCTCCTCAAGTGAGCTCATGCATGGAGGAGGAGGAGTAGGGAAGAAAGGACAGGTTGGAAAAAAACAAAAGATGTGTACATGTGGTGGTGCCAGCTTGACATTGACAACACAAGTGTGGCTGTTCTAAAAAGAGCTTGCCTTTGACGGGGCACTGACTTGCTGAGAAGAATTTAAACATAAGAAGGTTGTAAACATTTATTTATTTAAACTTAACAAGGTATATGTTTGTGAATGTAACAAATATTATTATTATTATTATTTATTTTTTTAGTAAGCACCGCAAACAGATTTTCCGAAACACACAAACCTTCTTATTGAAATGCAGGAGATCAATATATGGCTCTCAGCTCAATGCCCTCTTCAGTGGAGGACCTCATCTGAAATAGTTAGTTAAAATATCAATAGGGGGAAGTTGGCCAAGCTGCCAATCACGGTAGCTGACAGTAGGATGCTTCATTTGGTTTGCAATTCTATTTTCATGTGTTTGTCTTCAATCCATGAATGTAAATGTTATGTCAACATATGAGAAATTTGAGTTTGCTGATATTTACATCTGGATGTGGTTCATTCATATCAATTTTGCCGGGTCTGGTACACTCTCTAAAACAAAGTAGGGGTGCATGAGCGACCCCGCAAAATAAATTCGATCTAGTCCACCGATTACATTTCTCTTGCGTAAGTCCGAAAAAGTCAGCCATTGCCCTCTTCTGCTGTGACATAAACCTGCTCGCCCTCTAGGTCACGTGTGCAAATGCGCACTTGAGTGCCACAAACAGCAACAGCAGTATGTTGACAGTTTGGCAGCATTTCCCAATAAAAGTAAACAAGCCCAGGATCGCAATTTGTAATGCGTGCAATGCCAAAATAAGTCATTGTGGGACTGCACGCAAGGCATTCAATACAACAAACCTCATTCGTCGTTTAAGGAACCACCACACTGCTGAGTATGCGATGTTTGAAGTTAGCAACCAAGCTAAGGCTAACTTAGCTAAAGCTAGCGTGAGCAAGGAGCCTGATGCAGCCTGATGCAGCACTTAAGCCCACGATATGATTTGCCAAGTCGGAAATACGTTTTAGAAGTTGCATTACCGGAGTTGTTTAAAAAAAAAAATTGGAGCCACACTCTTAAGTTCTACAGTGCAAAGAAATGCCGGGGTCTCACACGGCTGCTAATGTAGCGATAGAATTTAAGGCAGTTAGCTCAATGGGGAATCAAGCATGCAAGAGTTCATGTTATTGTTAGGGACAATGCTCGTAATATGGCCAAAGCACTGGATGATTCCAACTTGAAAAGTTTGCCCTGCCTCTCACACACGCTGCAACACGTTATCAACAAGGGACAACTGCCGCAGCACAGCATCGCTGATATTGTGGCAACGGGAAGGAAAATCGTCTGACATTTTAAACATTTATCGCTTGCCTATTCCCGACTTTACGACATACAGACGCAATGGTGCGAGGCTACCATCTGCGGGATTATGACTGAAGCAGTGAGGTCAGCCCAGGAAAAGTCTACAACAACACGTTACCACTAGATGGAATAGCACGGTGTATATGTTGCAGTCGCTGATGGAACAGAGACTTGCTATTAGCGTGTATGCTGCCGAGTACGAGTTACGAGCCTTCTGGAAGCTCAATGAAAGTCGTTTCTCTGAACTTGCTGTACTTGCCCGAGCCTATCTTTCTGCCCTATGCACAAGCATTGAAAGCGAGCGCCTGTTTAACTTAGCTGGTCATGTGGTAGATGAATAAAGAAGTTGTTTATCTGGTGAAAAAGCAGAGATGCTTTTGTTCATCAAGAAAAACCTTCCATTAATGTACAAGTAACTGGAGTTGTGTTGTGACAACTTGCCTGTTCTGTGGTAAATCTTGTTAGTTGTTGGCTTTGAAAATGTTACACATGCTGCATTTAATTTTTTTGTAGAATATTTTACTTTAGGAGGTTTTGATCCTATAAGCTGTTGCAAGATATTTTTGGGTTGATATATTTACATCTAGATTGTGACATCTGCATTTAGACATGTATTCGTTTTGCACTACAAGGAAATGATACTCAGGAAGGACACTTTACTGATACTGCTGTGCACTTTTTTGTTGTTGTAAAATCTCAAAACAGGTCTGCAGTGTAATTTAAAATTTTTAAATGTGAAAAAAGACTAAGTAGTTTGGAAAGCAACGCTCTAAACCCATCCATCCATCCATCCATCCATTTTCTTTACCGCTTTTCCTCACTAGGGTCGCGGGGGTGCTGGAGCCTATCCCAGCTGGCTTCGGGCAGTAGGCGGGGTACACCCTCAACTGGTTGCCAGCCAATCGCAGGGCACACAGAGACGAACAATCATACTCACAATCACACCTATGGACAATTTGGAGTGTTCAATTAACCTGCCATGCATGTTTTTGGAATGTGGGAGGAAACCGGAGTACCCGGAGAAAACCCACGCAAGCACAGGGAGAACATGCAAACTCCACCCAGGAAGGCTGAAGCCCGGACTCGATCTCACGTCCTCAGCACTGGGAGGCGGACATGCTAACCAGTCAGCCACCATGCCGCCACGCTTTAAACCTTTCATTTATATTTGAGAGAACTACTTAATGTACAGTTTACACATGTTTTACCTTGTTTGACAGGTATTGCTCAGCGTTTTCCAATAATAAAAAAAAGGAACATTGAAGGTGTAAGCTCTCGGTTTTGAGAAAAAAAAATTGGGATCTGTAAAAATCAAGATCAGCAAGTCAGGCTATTTTAAAGATCGGTGATCAGCCAAAAAAATAGTGATCGGTGCACCCCTAGATCAAAGCATTAGCCGCGTTTCCACTGCAGGAGCTTCGGGGTAAATTTACGGGGCCAGCCCCGTATGTGCACGTCTCCACTGCAATCCCAACCGGGCCACATTTACAGGAACTTACGAGGACGAGCGGAGGTCCTACTAGAGGGTAGGTACTCTGCCGGCTCGATAAACTCCCGATCGGGCTTTCGTGCTGATTGGCTAAAGTTTTAGTATAAAAATTGATCTCACATTCATGCGTGACGATGATGCATTCTCGGCTTAAGTCTCTTCCACCAAAACAATTCTCTTAATAATCCTTTCCCTATTTTCGTTCCACTCTACTGTTAGCCTTTTCAAATTCTTCATCTTCTCACTCAAATCATCCATCCACGCCAAGTACATAAAATAAAAAGCAGAGAAAAACAGCAACCGCCACAAATTTTTCTCTTTCCTCGTCTTGATTTTTGCAGCGCCGTGCTTGGGTGACGTCACAGAAACCGTCGCAAGGTGATTACGTGTCGATTGTAACTCGTGACTTGCGAGTCAGCCTTTTCAAATTCTTTATCTAAACGCCGGCTCCTCTCACTCAAACCATTCATCCACGCCAAGTACATAAAACAAAAGTAGAGAAAAACAGCAACAACCTCAAGTTTTTCTCTTTCCTCATTGTGATTTTCGTTGCGCGGTGCTTGGGGACAAACCGTTGCATGGCGTCTACGAGTCGATTGATACTCGTGACGTCGCGAAATGGGTCGTACGCCGCAGTGGAGACACCGCACAAGCGGGCTGGCTGAGAGGACCGTTCCTGTGAAAGTCCTTACCCCCCTCTCCATACCCGAACACCCTGCGGTGGAAACACGGCTATTCTAGAGCAAATTCTGGTGCCTAGTGTCAGGGCAAATGTCCCAAAATGACAGCTAAGAATACCCAATAATGTCTGAGATAAAACGTCCTATCCTGTTGAATAACTATGGACAAAGGTTAAACATGCAGTCTGGAGTATGAAATTCTTTCGGGAATCATGGGAACGGGAACTGTGGGAACAAATGAAGTGCAATTATTGCCGCTATCTGCATTATTTTGTGGCTTCAGCCCTAAGTGCATTACAGCTGCAGCTTTGCCGAGGACAGCAATGCAGCAATCTGTATGTAGGCTGAAGTACTGCAGTAGAGCAAGATGGAAGGACGGGAAACTTGTCTCCTGCTTTTCTCAATTCTTTCCTTACAACATTTTTGCTGTCTTGAACATGAATTCTATTTATTAATATCTTGCAAGCACACATACTTTTTCCACATACTTTTGCTGCAAATGTTTCCTTGTTAAAAACAAATCAAACAAAAATGAGCTCAGTGTAGATGGATATGTATTTGATCCAATTTTTGAAAGTCTCTGTCTCTGCTGAGACCTGTAGGGACAGGATAAGTAACGCTTCCATTTTCCAATCTCATTATTTTATCTTAGATATGCACTGAATGGCTGGTCATGCATTGTATTACCTTTTCTTTTGACGTTTAAAGGTGTCTTTAATCCAAGCTGCACTGGGAATTGATGACCTACGTCTTGTTGTGCAGCCATCAACTTGAAATGCTCATAAAGATGAATTGTGATGATGCAATCTATAGATTTATAATGAAAATACATTATGCTGTTTTATTTTTCATCCCATTGATCTTCTTGCACCAGCAACCTGTCACCTTGCTGATTCAGTGCAGTGTATAGCTTTGCTTACGCACGAGTCAGCTGAAGGCCAGACTATAATTACTATAACAGCTTTGCTTGGTTTTGAGATTGACTGGTTAAAGTTGTTTGGTTTGGCCACCATAACTGAAAAAAGTATTTGGAAGGACAGGATGCACATACAAAGAAATGTATATTTGGAGGGGCAAATAAAAGGTCATATACAATACTGTATATATATTTTTTCATTTTTGATCCAGAATATGTATACGGTTTGACACTATTACAATATGCTTACATTCTAAAGTCAAACATGCAACAATTAATGAAAAATAAACACCAATAGAGTGTAATAAAGAGTGGGACAACAACAACTAATGGAGAACAGAACACATATACAGTACACTGTAGACTGCGTCTCACTTTATTGCTTTTTCATTGTGAATGTAATTTACAGTCTTCTGTAATTTAGGGGAGGTGGTGGTAAACACCATTACACTATTACAACTGTTCAGTTGTAAAGTCACCTTTACTCAAGTAGGGTACATTTGTCTGCATTTGTGTACCGTTACTGTGCGTGCATGTGTGTGTGTACCGTTACTGTGCGTGTGTGTGTCCGTGTTGCAGTCTTATAAAGGACGTCCCAGGTGCTGCATCACTGCAACAAAAGCGAAGGTGACATCATTTTAAAAAAAATAAAAAAAATGCTGTACTGCCGTTGAACTGCTGTCACATGATTGATTATGTGCTTGTGTGTCTGATTTTGTGAACTATGTAGTGATAAGTTGTTGTTTTTTTGTTTGTTTTTTAACAGGTGCTTTCCTTTTTATATTTAAAAAAAAAGTGGCAGCACGTCATAGTTTCTCAAGGTCAGGAATGTCTTGCCCATAATCATCTTCCAAACAAAGACAGAAAAGGTTCTTAATGAATATGTTAGGACAGGGACAAAAAAGAGGTCTGAAAGCTAACTCTTCCACATTGAAGGTGTAGCGGTCCCGTCGGCATGCTAAAATGTGGTACACCTGGCCTCTGCACAGTTGGAAGTTTTGTGTTTGGACATGGTATGGTTGTTTGGACACATGTTATTTCCTCTGGGGCAGAGCTATGTGGTGCCCATGCATGGCCACCCCTTCTCACTCTCTGGCCACCCCCCACCAATTAGGGGAACATTTTAACGTCTGTAAATTTTCTGCTATTTTCACATGGATGCAGTATTCTTAGAACACTTGCTACTCTAGCAAAGTTATTCATATTTAAAGAATAAATAAAGTAGAAAAGGGATCTGACTGCAAGAAATAACCTGTATTAACCCATTAAGTTCTAAAGCACCTGGCAAAACATGCCTCTAAAATCTATGGGTGACTTAAGAATCACCCCTTCATTCCCAAAAATGTTTGAGAGCTTACCCCTGTGACGTTCACACAAACCTAAGTTTATTATTATAAACCTTCAAAATATATATATTTTTAAATCAACAAACAACTGTGTCGCATTTGCGGGTATATTCACCTTCAACACTGGAGCACAGTTGTAATAACCTCGGAAGATCAAGTGGTAATTATTTGTTGTCCATTCCGTTACAAAGCCGTCAAAATTTTCAACATCCTTATTGTCTACAAACATATTTCTTAACAATATGCCACTGTGACTGGTTACACTGGTTCAAAGTCCTCCGCGCCGTCGTTAGTCGTGTAATTTATTTCATAACTCCCACGAATCTGCGTCAGCTATAGATGCTCCAACAAAATTCCAAGACACGTCACACTCTCGTGTATATTCTGATGCATTCCATTGGCTAAGAGACCAAGAATTCATCAAAACAAAACAAAAAGACGTGTCCGCTTTTCCAGGTTTAAAGGTAGAAGAGCACTAGAGCGCTCCCGGCTCTAGTGTTAGAAACATGGTCATGCGCTCCCTGCTAAAATGGGTTAAGAAAAGACAAAAGCATTTAATTCTTAGAATCAATCAAAATGAAAATCATTGTTTCCACACCATAGTAAGCAACCAACATTGTTCATCATACCATCCAGTGATAGTTTTAATCTTGCACACACTCATAATGCAAGCAAGAACAAAACTAGAGCAGTTAAACGATAAAAAAATTAAATAAATCAGATTAATCACATTTTAGAATTTTGGATTAATCATGATTAATCAATTAATTAAAAACACTTTTTTAATCAACATTTTTTGCCCGCCAAATTTAAAGAGCACCTGTTATGTGTTAATTTTTTCGACATTTAATGTTATGAGGACGTCTTCAAAATTTTTGATCCACTGCACACACTCATCCTCCTCTTTTTCTAATTAGTTAGTTACTTGTTTAATTTAAAATGGGGGGGGATGACCCCAATATTTTGACATGAACAAATATTCTGAATGTCATATGCAAACATTTATTAAATGCTTTACTTGAATGCATGTAGTTAAGCTTATTGCTCAAACACAACCTGTGCTAACTTTAACGTTATCATCCGCTATCAGCTAAAGGAACATCTGCGATCAAAATTAATAGTGTGATTAATCTGCGTTGATACATGATTAATGCAATATTTTTTTGTGATTAATGAGTGAGTTAACGATTTAACCTTGACAGTACTAGAACAAACCTAAGTAAAAATCTATGTTTAGAATGATGAAGAATTGAGATTTTTATGTTATTGTGCTTTTTACTCGATGATTTGAATGAATGAGCCTTGATCGCAGCATATAAAATAGCATTAGCCATCGGTGACAATTGATTATTCTCATTGGCTGTTCACTAGCGAATCAGTGCATGAAATAGAAGTAGACTATGAGACGCAATGGCAAAGAAAATGGCATTATCTAGTATATTAAGCTCAGCAAAACATTGCTTTTTTACTTAAAGCTGTTCCTGATTGATTATGAGTGGGATGAGCATTGTTCTGTATATGTGTTTATTACATGAAACCTTGACTGTGGATGTTATGATAAAGAATGGCAGGTGCACGCACATATGAATGGCCTTCTCTCACCACCCTAATGAAAAATGTTTGGCTTCGCCCCTATTTCCTATAAATAAATTTTAAATAAATTAAACCAGTTGTTTCTCCTGCCAGTAATTGATTAAAACCAGCTCCTTTGCTTAATAATAAAAAACAAAAACAAAACAAAACTGAATGACTTGAGTTAAGACACACATCAGGAATATAATGGCTATAATGCAGTGTAGTGAGACTATATAAAATAGTAACTATGGGGCATATTCTCCCATGTGCTTAAGTCAGAAAAGAGCACGCTGCTGCACATTTTTTTGGGGGGCTATGCAGATTTTCCCACCGACTTAGGCCTGGTTCACACAGCAAGATGTTAAAATTGTGGGCGAAAATTTCCGAACTGTGAGAGACGCCACACGTGACTAGAAAAAATCATGGGAGTAACAGTTTTGAATGTACCGTGTGTGTTGTGCAGCCACAAGGCACAATTAACACATCACAGATGAACCAACTTCATTCATGAATGTTTCCTGGTTCGACGGGAAGTCTCACAAAATCTCTCAAAATTAAACGTGACTTATTTGTTCACCTCTAGATGGCGCTAAATATTATATAATGTCCCTTTAAGTGTGTCAATTACACACCTTTATGAAATGTACGCACTCTGGGTGGAGTAGCGTTTAAAAGAGGACATTCCCTGTCATTTCTATCAGAGACTTCAGCATCTTTCTTCTTGCGTGCTCATGAGGATACTAAAGGACAAGCGGCTATTGAAGGTGAAACATCATATTGCACGTTTTGATTCAATTAGCCTAACTGCTTCTGTGCTCCGTTGGTGACAGCCGCGTCACGCTGAGTGGCTGCTGACTTGAGTTGGTCTGAAAGCCCAGCTCACAACAACTACAGTTATTCTAATGAGGAAAATTATGAGTTAGATTTTGAAACATTTGTTTTTATTTGACATATGCCAGTCATGAAATCCACAAAAGAGCCATGCTCACATGTCATGCTCACTCGCTTTTCAACTAATGAAACAGCTCCAAATATACATTCAGTCATGAGCACAGTGCTGTAAATTACTTTTATTGTATTTATTAACTGCAGAATGTAGGGCTGGGTGTAAAATATCAATATGTGGATATCAAATCAATATTCCTTTTCATAGCCCAATATTGAGTCATAAAATCATGAATCAATACTTTTAATAGAGCTTTCCTCCCATAAATTAATGTGCCTTCTTGCGTAACAGGGAAATTTATTTGACAAAAAAAAAGAAACCCCAAATATGTAAGAGGCAAGCATGTACTCCATTCAGAACCTCAGCATTGTTCAAATGTGTCCTTCTGTTATTCAGAGTAGCCCAAAGAAAGGATGAGCCGCTCCAAGCTGCTGATTGCTGTATAACATTAGAAATGGGCTGCGTTTTAGTGCAAGCGAACCGCATTGCGGGTCTACCTCTCGAAAAATACACACATGCACAGACACACACTATTTATACAGATGCAGGCTCTGGTTGGATGAAACTTCCACTAGGGAAAAGCTTTTCTTTTTGCGGTAGTTTTAAATGGCTTACCTTAACAAATATTCCGCGTCACATTGGAGCCATATAGAATCCTGATCGGTTACTGCGCATCTTGCTGCTCTAAATAGTAAATAAATAATGCTACAGTATATGTTGCATGTTCACAAGACTACAGACTTCTTCTTCTACTTTCATTTGATGATTGTTAAATACTTTTGGTGCATTAACGCCCCCTTCTTTAGCATAGACTTTCACATAGATACTTATGGCTATGAAGACCATAGATATCTACAAAGACTAGATGTCTTAGGGCGCAGAATCCAATGTCCGCACTGGTCGCCATCTTGTCACAGTCAGGCAGTCTGGTTTGTTGTATTGATTGTGAACAAAGGTGAGTGATCTGAACAAACGTAAACACTGGTATCTCACTTCGAACTTGACGGATTTACACACGGTTTGCTTTCCCACAAACGTTAATAAACTAGTAATAATTCTGGATGGTTGGACATGTTGAGAGTGCCACTTATGCTAAACTAAAGCGCTAGGATTTTAAATTAAGTTAAGCCAACAGCGATTCCAGGATAGACCAGTTTTTGTTGTTGTTTTACATTACAATCTTAATCTTTGCGGTGTTGGTTGTAGTTCCTTGCTAAAGAGCATATTCTAAAACGTTGCAAATGAAGCTAACGTAATTTAAGCTATATTTATTGCCGCTATAGTAACGCAGACTCATCAGTCCCCTTCATGCAGCAGAGGCACTGTGATCAACGAACTAGTGCTGCTCCATCCATCGCATCACCCACCTCTTTGTTTTTGACTAGTCTAACTGTGACAACCTGAGAATACATCCGTCTCATTTGTCGATTTGATAAAAGGGAATGGGATTGCTATATGTAAGAAAAACAAAGCAAAACGGTCAATGATTGACAGCTGCTGTGGACCAGCTGCCACAACGAGAAGATCGGCAAAAAAAGGAACCAATGCGTAGCCAATGGCTGAATCAGCAGATGCTAACTGTTACCACACGCGAAATGTGGGGAAAATAATCTGTTTTGTTCATTTGTGCTGCTATGTTTTAATAGATATTACACAGTTGAATTTAATAACTGACCAAAACCATAAAGAAGACTTTTTACAGCATAAATGACGGCGGCCGCGGCCCAATTAGCAGCTACTAAGTTGCTAACGTAACTAAATAACACTGCCAAGACTTGCATGAAACTGCTAACTTCGATGGCATTTTAACCACACATAAAGGGGAAATAAATCTGCATTGTACAAACTTGTAAAGCCTTTGTATGGTCAGATTTGAAAGCACTCACTAGCAAGAGAGGAGGTAATTCCACGTCACAGCAGCGTCACAGAGTTGAAAAGAAAGCACCCCTGACACTTCATGAACAATCCATTGTGTCCACCTCGCACATGTATATCATGCCCTTTTCATCAAAGTGACTGTCAATGCTTTTGGGCGGAAAGATGATGGATAAATGATATGAATCATTGTTATGATTGTGATATGAATGCCGTTGTTGTTCATTAACGCTGTGCCACAGGGGGGCATGTTCAGAGAAATAGTCACGTGATGTCTGGATCTCTATGTTGTGTATTTACAGTCGTGCAGTGTCAGCGTCTGGGACAGTGACAATTGCTTTGACACAAAAGAGGGTGACCAATGATTCGCTGATGTTAAATTGCACTTGGAGGCCCAAGTCAGTGTGGTGAGATGCACAAGGGCCCCATTATGACCACCATATCTTCCTCTTCCTCCAAGACCCGCGCCTCCTCCTTATCACCATTGCTGCTGCTAATAATTATATTAATAATTGTAATTTATTATATTACGTTTTTACTACACAAATGCAATCCATGTAAGAAAAGATAGGCATGAGTACACAGGCTGTTTTGTGTCCAGTCAATTTGTTGACATATTAACAAATGTTTCAATATCAACATGTTTATTTACATTAACTGCTTAAAGTGCAATGTTACCGAATCCCAAAATCAGGTCACAGAGACTCGATCATTTTCTGATGAGGTGAGCAACAAGTTTCAATTCTGCCATAAGTAAGGACTTAACAATATTTTTTTTCTGGAGAGCTCAGTATTGTTCATTCGGTAATTTTACCGATTTGACGTCATCATCATTGCTCTCTCTCTTTTTTATTTTTTTATTTTTTATTTTTAAATTTAAATAGGTTAAAATATTCTATATATGTAGACCATGTTTCTATAAATTTTGATATTTGGTTTTTATTTGAGGCAGATATTTTTTCCATTAAAATGTGATTTGTGAGGAGGTTAGACCATTGGTCGATATTCAGAGTTTGTTTATTTTTCCAATTAACAAGAATTGTTTTACACTACTCCTTTATTTGAGTTAAGGGCTACAAGTGTAGATTGAAATTGTTTATGTGGTAAGTCAATTGTTGTTAGGTCACCTAGCAAACACAAGTTTGGAGATAAAGGTATCCTACAGTCCAAGATAGCGGAAAGTTTTTCTAAGACTTTAGTCCAGAAATACATAACCGGAGTGCATAACCATAAAGCATGAAAATAAGTGTCTGTAGTGTTTTGTAAACACTGGAGACAAATGTCGGAGTCGGAGAGTCCCATTTTCTTCATCATATATTGAGTAATGTATGTTCTGTGAATAATTTTATATTGGATAAATTGTAAATTTGTGTGTTTTGTCATTTTAAATACGTTTTCACAAACTTGAATCCAAAAGTCAGATTCTGGTGCTATAGACAAGTCTGTCTCCCATTTCGAGATGGGTAAAGACATTTTATCAGTATATGAAAGTAACTTATATATTTTTGAGAGGTTTTTTTGTTGTCAGAGAAAGCTTGGTAATATCTTTAGCTAAAACAGGCGGTTGGAGCGTACCCCGAAGTGTTGGAATTTGTTTCTTTATCATACTTTTAACTTGCAGATAATGTAAAAAAATTCAGTTTTCTATTTTGTTTTTTTGGAGCAAGGATGTATATGATATAAACATGATCTGAGAAGAGATGGTGAAGATGTGTAATTCCTTTCTGCTCCCACACACCTAAATAAAACGATTGGTTGTTAAGTTGAAAGTCGGGGTTATGCCATAGGGGAGAAAGCGCACAGGGCTCCACTTGGGCTTTTGTAATTTCTAGTGCCTTCCACCAGGCAGTCAGGATGGCGGAAATCATTGGGTTTTTAAAACAATTATGTCGCTTAATCGATGTTGTAATAAAGAGTAAATCTAGAAGTCTGAGGTTATTACAATCCTTCTGTTCTAGTTCCAGCCGACAGTTAGCATCTCTGTTGGGTTGTGCCCATAGAATGATATATTGTAGCTGGTTAGCTATATAGTAGTGCATAAAATTTGGTGCCTCTAGACCACCTTTGGATTTACTTTTCTGAATTTTATCATGAAAAAATCAAAAGTGTTACAAAATCATTTGCTTAAGAAATGCATGGTCTGCTAGGCTTGATATTACCAAATTTTTCCACCTGCCTCGCTGTCATCCTGCTGGTTCCCTACCTCAGCAGCAATTTATACTCCTCCCGCTGAAAAGTTCTGTCTGCCTTGCACCCATTATATTCTCACCTGCCTTCTTTCTTCATGACATTTACCTTATTATATTAGCGAGTTGCTGAAAAGTGAAATTGAGATGCCCCCCCCCCCCCCACACACACACACACAAAAAAAAATGGCTTGAAAGTGACAAAAACAATAAAACAGAAATATTTGCTGAAAGTGAACTAATGATAACCAGATACTGTATTGCTTTACTGTTGTGGTCCAACTGAAGTATCAAAGGCAAGTATGCCCTTCCCACGCGCAAACTGTTCTAGCTATATTAGTTTGAACAGGTAGGTGCCTTCTCCAGACTGCATGTTCATATCCATCCATCCACAGATGGTCAAAAGGGTTTAGATCTGGGCTGTTCAGAATACTGCAATGTTTTGGTCAGTTTTCCTGTTGAAGGTTCCGTGACGAGTGATTGAAACCAAATACAACAGAAATACATACTGACATAACATACAGACAAACCACAAAGCTTGGAGAGTGTCTTTTTCCAGAGATGATACTTAACTGGGTTTTTTTTTGTCGACTTACTGTGGCATAAAAAAATGAAACATGCAAAGACAGGAACACTGTAAAACATTGAGGGGCTAAATTGTGTTCTGGGGCAGTCAGATTATCAACCCCAAAAAATCTAACATGCACATGAACTGGAAGCAGTGCAGAAAAAAAAAAGAAAACCGGTTGCCTGGATTTTATTTAAAGTGTATTAGAATTTACAGACTCTAATTTTCTCTTCGTAAAGAAGACTAACAAATGGCTTCACCAAAATTTGAGGGGGGAAGCTCAATGGGGAAAGAAAGAAAGAGTGACACAAGAGAGTCGCTAAATGCAACTTAGTTAAAGTTGTCTTTAACTAAGTTGCTGGGGATTCCCAAAGTCTCCGGTCAGTTCAGAACAACAGAAGGAAAAACATAGTGGTGGAGCTTTATATTTCAAGGTCGATGATTCGCTTATGTCTTTTCTCTGTCAATCAAAGAAGCATTTTGCCTCAACCCAGATCATCCAATCATCATGCAGAAGTCAAGCGTTCAGGCCAGCCCACTGCTTCATTGACTCCCAGAGACACTAAGCGTCCAAGGGTGGGATAAAGCCCAGAAATATATCCAATGACCGTCCAGTTTCACGTAGTGGAACAACACACCCTAAGCTTCTTTATAGAAGCACTTGAAGCACGTGACAAAGCGCCACTGATGAGTATGCATTGCTTATGTTTTCAATCCCACCACCCATTAGAGCTTTCTGTTTGCCTTTTTCTAACAATAAGGAATAGTTCCTACTAGGGGTGTGAATTGCCTAGTACCTAGCGATTCGATTCGTATCATGATTCATAGGTCATGATTCGATTTGATACAGATTAATCCCGAAATGAATCTATAAATTGATTATTCCGATTTTTTTTAACTCAAATTTAAAAAATACTAATCAGCAAACTTGTACATGTACACTGTAAGATTTTTATGAAAATGTATTTATTTATCTGACAATTCAGGCTTATAACTGAACCACTGCATTTAACAAACAGGTTGCAGTCTGTTTTATGTTTGAACAGCACTGAAATAAAATATTAAGGCTTAATGTTCCATTAATATAACATTCTTCCATGCTTAATGTGTAAATCCTAACCCTAAGTAAGACGTTTTGTTGAATATTCCCATAAAAAAATTATGTTTAAAAATTCGAGAATTGCGCGTTGTAATATCGCGATATATTGCCAAATCGATTTTTTCTAACACCCCTAGTTACTACCATCGCCGATGGTATGGAAGGGGATTAGTTCTCACACATGCGCAGACGGTACTTAATATGTCTGTGTCTGTCTGTTACGGTGTGTACTTCCGTCAGTTTTCCAACGGGACGTGCTGACGCTCATGCTGACGCCACAGGTGGTAGGCGTCAGTCTCATTTGGCTAACGTTAGATCGAGGCCTCTACAAAAACTCAAACTCAAATAAAGGAGTAGTGTAAAATGAAAAAGTGTCAGAAAAGAATGAGGAAATACAGCCAGGCAGAAATAGAAGAAGTCAAAGATGAGGAAGATAAGCGAGAATGCTTGAGAAAGATACAGTAGTCAGTTGCTGAGGGAAGGTAGAGCAAAGAGATTTAGGTCATGCTGTATGAATGACAGGAGCAAGGGAATGTGATGATGAAGAGGAGGACCAGTGCGAATGTGGGGAAGCAAAAAGCAAGTTCTCTGCTCTGGTATGTGTCATGTAGGTTTCATAACTGGGAGTACAGTAACAAGATTAGGATTAGGAGGTTGAGTTGGTTCCATTAAGAAGTATCCAAATCCACACTCACCGCGGCACAATTTTAAAACCAACTGTAGCACATCAACTAAATTACCACACTCAAATTTGAGAGGATTTAAAATAATACATATAGAGAACTTTGTATATTCTGCTTGATTCCCACCCCTTTTTTTTTTAATTTTATTTTATTTTATTTTTTTACATTTTAAGAATACTGCATTATTTTAAACATGTTCATGAATGAGGCCCTTTGAGAGGATGACAATATAAAGTATCCATACTGTGTAGTCAAAATCCGGCCATCCATCCATTTTCGATACTTTTTAGACTTGGCGATATTAGAAGACTGGTATGCAAGGCCATTCATACTCACATTCACACCTGTGTTCAAGCATGTTTGAATGGGGGAGGATGTTGGAATACAATGGGGAGAATGTGCAAACTGAGCTGGGATTCAACTCCAGAACCTCTCCACTGTGAGTCTTACCATCATAATCACCATTACCATCAAAAGCTGCACGTAATATGTAAATAAAAACATGTTTGTTTGTTATTTTTCCAATGAAAGACCTCCCATTTGGAAATAGCTAAAAAAATCTGTATTGCTCTTTGGCTCCCTTTTAATATACTTCAGCCCTGCTAATCGTGTGTGTTTGTGTGCACGTGAGAAAGTTTGTGTAACCAGGACAGCTCTAGATAGGGATGTTAAATTAGACCATAGTTAATAAGCTGTGGGACTCAATGTGCTCTCATTGGATTAGACGAAGACTTCATCTGTCTGTCTTCATTGCTGACCTGACACATACTCTCACACTAGATCTCTCTCACACACACACACACCATTTTAGCACACATGCACACTATATGTTATGATAACAAAATGGTTAATCAGCTACAGATACATTGAATACCAAAGCTTGATTAGCAAGAAAACAGGATCGCAACCCTATACACAGATGTAAATCGAATAAAAGTTTACGTTACCCAGACATACAAAATTATCACATGGTATCACATTATACCTGTAATGTAACCGCAAGGGGGCAATGTAGCCGAAAGGGGGCACAAGGTTGTGTCAGTAAGGGCATCCAACGTAAAACTTTGGCCAAATCAAACATGCGAATCAAATATATGACTTCTATACCGGATCGGTCGGGCCCGGGTAAACAACGACTGCCATCGGTGCTGTTGACCTACAGTGTGCCGGTGGTACCCTGAAGTGAGAGCATCCCGAGAAGTGAGAGAGTTGACATTGGTGCAGACTTCAATGAACATGTTGTTGCATGATACAAGAGGTGATGAATAGGTATTTTGTGGAAAACACTACTTCACCTTTATATTTTTATGCAGGATCGTGAGTGATCGGCGGTAACAATGAATACTCAGAGACTGATATACTGTGCTAGAATAATTGTGCCTTTTGTTCCCCGCAAACAGCAATAAACACACCTCACTTTGCTAGAATAATGGTGCCTTTTATTCCCTGCAAACAGCAATCAACACACTTCAACATTAAGCAGCATAATATGATCATCATCAGCGCTTACCTTGGCACTAGACCGGAGAGCCGACGGTCCGGGTAAAACGAGCTGCAAAACGGCTGGGCAATGGTACGTATTCCACAGCTGACTCTGCCCGGACCGTGTGCCGCTCCGTCTTTTATTCGTTAACAAAAAGTTGTGAGCGTGAGAAACCGGGCTGTCCAAGCCCTCTCCCAGGCACTCTCGAAAACATGTTTGCGAAGCAGGGAAGACTGTAGTATAAACAAGGCATTCACTCCCAGGCTGATTCCGCCCTTATTTACAAATTGCTGGGCACCTGGATTCGTACAACAGTTCAGGACAACAACATATCCTTATATAAGAGGTTACATGAGGACATATTAAACCATGGTTATTTTCCCTTCAGGAGGTAATGAGCAAGTTTGGTATCCAGGAGAGGAACGCAGAAGAACGGTTGACTTTGCAAAAAGAATGGAAATGGCTGTTGTGAATACTTTCTTCTAGAAGAGGCAGGAAATGGGATGACCTACAAGAGTGGAGGTATACTCTTGGAAGTAAAAGTGCTTGTTAGAATTTTTTTAGGTTACTCAGCTTGTTCTCATAGGAGAACCCTTTTTTGGTTCTTGTTAGAACAGTTTATGAAGGTTCCACCTGGAACCCTTCCAA
Source organism: Vanacampus margaritifer (assembly GCF_051991255.1). Classification (NCBI taxonomy): domain Eukaryota; kingdom Metazoa; phylum Chordata; class Actinopteri; order Syngnathiformes; family Syngnathidae; genus Vanacampus; species Vanacampus margaritifer. Next base: position 55,717,137 of record NC_135433.1, read on the forward strand.
AGGGTTCTACCGAGAACATAATGGGTTATACCCAGAGCCATCTGTGAAAGGTTCCACCTAGAACCCTGTATGAGAGGTTAAACAAAGAACTCTTTAAGGCAGTGGTGGGCAAACTCGGTCCTCAAGGGCCGGCGTCCTGCGGGTTTTGGAGGTTTCCCTGCTACAACACAGCTGATTCCAATCAACAGTATCGTTACCAAGCTTATGCAGAGCTTGCTGATCAGCTGATCATATATCAGCTGTGTTGGAGAAGGGAAACATCCAAAACCTGCAGGCCTCCACCCCTGCTTTAAGGGTTTCATTTAGATGTCAAACAGAGAGTTCCACTGACAAACCCCATGATGTTTCAATGGTTTCATCCAGAACCTTCACAGCAAGTTCCAATGAGAACTCTTTTGTATTTTAAGGGTTTAATCTTGAACCTTCACAGCGAGTTCCACAAAGAAGTCTTAGTTATAGAAGTTATACTGAGAACCCTTTTATGCTACAAGGGTTTTATCTAGAACCTGCTCAAATAGTGTTTTTTAACATAAGGGTTTGTATTAAGAGCCACACTTTTTTTTATTGTGTTCATCATTATTATTGACACTGAGGAACATTCAAACATTTTTTAAAGAGGATTTAGTTTTTATTAATTACAAATCTTCAAACAATGATGGATAATGACAGCAGACGGTCTAAGGAACAGCTATTATGTAGGTCCCCAAGGGAGGACAGGACAGAGACAAACACAGGTCCAGTGGAATCAGCAACATGACAGCTGTACAGGGTGTCCTCAACAGGTGGATTCATATAATCTCCAGCAATCACGACATAGAAAGGGAGGACAAAAAAAAAACAGTTAGTAGCACCAATACAAGGCATACATACTGCACCAGATGAAGCCATCTATAAAAAGTAAAGTAAAGCCATGCATGGTCGAATGAGAGCAGTCAGAGTATGCATTTATTTATTTAATTAATTTATAAACACATCCTAATGGTGATAGTGGAACAGACTAAATAAGCATGTCCTCTAACTCTGATAACAAAAGCCTCCAGTGGCACACGTCTTTTTTTGTCCAAACTCTCTAACTCATGTCTACAAAAAATAAACAAATATTAACAAAAAAAAAGTCTACCTTTCTCCATAAGGGTCCTCGAGTCACACTTGCTGAAATGAGATAGTAGATTTTACTTAGCTTGATAATATGAGGTTTCTGATAGCATGAGGTTTCACTTCAATCCAGCTTGTAATACAAATTCACATGTGAATAGTAGTACCACTGATAGGTGACACCTGTTTTGAAAAGGGCGGAGCGTATATTCAGTAGCAACGCCATCATTCAACTCCCACAGGGCAACCAACCTGGCAGCCAGCTCCCAGGTCCCGCACATACTAAAATCCATCTTTTCTTCTGGGCAACACAACCACCAGCAAACATTCGCACCATCGGTACATCAATGTAAGTGGCACTGGAGTCAATGTGTGTACCGTAAAATGTCTTGCCTAATGACTCAACGACACAACTTGGAGAGAGTGGGAATTGAACAGCAGACATTCTGGTTACTGGACAAGCAGCTCTACCTCCTGAGCCACTGCTGCTACCCACACCCAAGAAGAAATGGGTCAACTCCCCAATTTCCAAAAGTAAATAAATGGGACTCATGAGGAGGACCTCATGAGTCCCAGGGTGGCTTACAACGGCAGGAACAAAATTAATATACAGAGAGTATTTTGTGTTGCTACATTAATATTTGTGCTGTTTTCTAAATTTTCACACACAAAAAAGTTCTTCTGCAGACAAATGCCTCTTATCTCAGTCCCAGAGTACACTGATAAAAAAAAGAAGAAAAAAAAGACTTGAAAAAACTTCAGCCATGATTGAGTATTCACTTAGAAATTCTAAGTAAATTTTACAAGGAGAGTTTGGAGTACATTTTACCAATTTATTTAAAACAAAACAAAAAAAGACTACTTAAGGGTGAGGTAAAAATCCACAACCTTCAGGTTGGTGGACAGCCAGTGTACCACCTGAGTCATGCCGCTCCTGCTGTGTGTTAGTATATTGCTAGTGTCAGGTGGAATCCTCGTACCTCAGTATGTTGTCCTCATTTTGGACAGTCCAGCAATGCAGTAGAGCATAGCATCCCAAAATAAAAACAAGGCAAAAATAAAAAAATATGAAAAATTGTTCAGCAGTCGGACGCACGCGCCACAGCTTGGCTCAGGTGCGTTCGGCCCCAACCGGAGTTGTCTCGGCGCACGGGGAGATCCGCGTCTCAGCTGGCCAATCACCTGAAGCCGAAATTCGCTGCATGTCTGCGTCCCGAGGGAGATCAGCCGTTGGCCTCGCTCTCGCCACGATGGGAAGTTGGAGAACAGGTGCAGCGGGACGCACTGGACTTGCGCGTGTCCGTTCAACTGTAGTGCCTGGGTCCCAAAGGGGTCACGGAAAAGTTCGTCGGCGGCTGTATTGCCGACGTGGGACGACCACACAAAAAAATGAAAAAATGAAATTAAAACAAACAAGGTGTCCGTCTGCCAGTGCGGACGCGTGCCGTCTGCTTTACACTGCCAACAAGCACGATCGCCAAGTCCGAGACACTTGGTAGTTTCTTGGACAAAAGAAAAATTGCCACGTGGAAGTTCTTTTGTCTTTTCTGGCCAGACAGACGGGAAAAAAAGAAGATAGCAGGAACAGCGGCAGGAGACGAGAGAGGACGAACAATAGTCCGCGCCCGCTTTTAAAGGTGGAGGGCGTGGACTAGGAAAGGAAAGGAGAACCGCCCTTCAACTTCAACTCGACTCAACTCCAAGACTTCTTAAACTCCAAATTATTTAAAGAATTAATAACTAACAATTAAAATTTGATCAGGCTGGCAAGCTAAGTTCTTCCAGGCAAAACATGTTATCGTTACACATATCAATTAATCCTGCGGCACGAGGTAATTTCGTTCTTTACGGAGTAACTAAGAACTCTCTTGTGAAGTTGACATACAGATGAAATTCTTTTCCAAACACAAACAAAAAAAAAATAATAACAAAAAACATACATGGTGTAAAACATTCAGTTGTGCGTACATTCACTTGTATGTGATGAATTCTTTTTTTTTTAGGTGAAATGTGTAAGATTGCTTTGTGGGTCATAGGAGTTCCAAGTGAGGGCAGTTTCGACCGTTCACGCTTGAAGGCGCTGTGGTCACATGTAACTTTCAAGAACGCTGGAATGTGGCCATCTGGGTCAATTTAAACAACTGGTATGGTTTATCTGTCGCGTTAACCCCCTAACTCCACAGGGGAGACGATGGAGTCCCCGATAAGACACTTTAGTACCATAAACTCGTGGTTCTGGCGGGTTAAAAGTAAACATTAACATCCTGATAGAACTGGGCGACGGATGATTGAAACATTTTTACCTTTTCTCGCAAGGGTGAAGCCCGGAGGGGGGAAGCTTATCTCTTCACCTCAAAACCCCAGATTTCACCTCGCACATATTTCCAAGACTGGAATGTTTGGAGAAGGGAGAACAAAAAACAAAAAAATAGAGGGTGACTGGCAGTATTTGTTGCAAGGGAAACCTCCAAAATCTGCAGGACTGCGGCCCACCAGGACCGGAGTTTGACACCTATGCAGTAGAGGGACAAACAAGATTGAAATAGCTCAGGTGGTACAGTGATTGTCTCCCAAACTGAAGGTCAAGAGTTCCATCCTCAATGCTTGAATAACTTATTTTTTTAAATAAAATGATAAAATTCACTCAATATGCTCCTTGTAAAATTTCCAGAGAATTTCTGAGTGAAAACTGATTAATGGATAAACATGTGATGGTAAGGATATTCTAATACCCATGTTTTCAACAGCCCTTGAGGAACCCCTTCTTCCAAAAAGATTTCTCTCTATTGAACCGGTTCTTACAGGAACCCTTAGCTTCAAAAGAACCCTTGATCTTTTCTTTTTTTTTCAAAAAAGGTTTCCTCAGAAGCCCATAGTTCTGGGTAGAACCTCTGCTCTTCATGAAGAACCCTTTTGGAACCCTTAGAGATGGGAAGGACGTGCAGCAGGTTAGGGTAATAAAGGATAGGGATGGAAGTGTGTTGACAGATGCCAGTAGTGTGATGGGAAGATGGAAAGAGTATTTTGAAGAGTTGATGAATAAGAAAAACGAGAGAGAATGAAGAATAGAAGAGGTGACTGGACCATGAAGTAGCAAAGATTAGTAAGGATTAAGTGAGAAGGGGATTTAAGAGGATAAAGAGTGGAAAGGCATTTGGTCCTAATGATATACCTGTGGAGGTATGCAGTAGAATTTCTGACTGGGTTGTTTAACAGGATCTTAGATAGTGAGAAGATGTCTGAGGAATGGAGGAGAAACGTGCTGGTGCCCATTTTTAAGAACAAGAGTTGTGACAACTACAGAGGAATAAGGCTGATGAGCCACACAATGAAGCTATGGGAAAGAGTAGTTGAAGCGAGACTGAGGGCAGAGGTGAACATTTGTGAGCAGCAGTATGGCTTCCTGCCAAAAAAAAAAAGTACCATAGATGCAGTATTTGCTTTGAGGATGTTGGTAGAGAAGTACAAAAGGAGCTGCATTGTGTCTTTGTATTTTTTGGAGAAAGCTTACGACAGGGTGCCTGCCCAGAGAGCAACTGGTGTTTTGTATGAGGAAGTCTGGAGTGGCAGAGAAGTATGTTCAAGCAGTGCAGGACATGTATGAGGACTGTAAGACAGTGGTGAGGTGTGCTGTAGGTGTGACGGAGGAGTTGAAAGTGGAAGTGGGACTATAGCAGGGATAAGATCTGAGCCCCTTCTTGTTCGCTATGGTAATGGACAGGATGACAGACAAGGTTAAATAGGAATCTCCATGGACTATGATGTTTGTTGATGACATTGTAATCTGGAGTGAGAGCAGGGAACAGGTGGAGGAGAAGCTAAAGGCGTGGAGGTTTGCCTTGGAAAGGAGGGGGATGAAGGTTAGCCATAGCAAGACCGAGTATCTGTGTGTGAATGGGAGGGACTCAAGTGGAAGAGTGAGGTTACAGGGAGAAGAGACCAAGAAGGTGGAGGAGTTTTAAGTATTGAGGGTCAACAGTTCAGAGCATTGGAGAGTGTGGAAAAGAAGTGATAAAGCTTGTGCAGGCAGGCTGGAACGGGTGGAGAAAAGTGTCAGGTGTGATGCGTGATAGAAGAGTTTCAGCTAAAATAAAAGGAAAGGTTTATAGAACTGTGGTGAGAACACCGATGTTGTTTGGTCTGGAGACAGTGCCACTGAGGAAAAGACAGGAGGCAGAGCTGAAGGTGGCAGAGATGAAGATGCTGAGGTTCTCTTTGGGAGTGACCAGGATGGATAGAATCAGGAATGAGTACATCAGAGGGACAACACATGCTAGAGACTTTGCAGATAAAGTCAGAGAGGCCAGACTGAGATGGTTTGGACATGTCCACAGGAGAGATAGTGAATATATTGGCAGAAGGATGCTGAATTTCCAAATGCCAGGCAGGAGGCCTAGAGGAAGAACAAAGAGGATGTTTATGGATGTAGTTAAAGAGGACATGAAGGTAGTTGGTGTAAGAGCAGAGGATGCAGAGGACAGGGTTAGATGGAGGCAACTGATGTGCTGTGGCGACCCCTGAAGGGAAAAGCCGAAAGGAATAGAAGAAGAAGAAGACCTGTACGTCTCCTTAACTATGTTTATATTTGCAAATTATTGGTTAAAGTGAAATTTCATTTGGAAATAACACAAGCACATTGAATATAAGACATTAGGCTCAATTCCAATATTTGTAATTTTGCAGATAAGCATAGGCAGCAGATCTGAGTGGGAGAAATCTGACTTCAATCATGGCCAATCATAGCAGCATCTCGCATTGCCTTTAAATGCAGCACGCTAGTCACATACTTAAGTTTTGACATGCATGAGCATGTGTCAGGTCGACACCAGGCCTTATTTCAAGGTATCTGTACTCGTGATGGCGGTCAATACTCATCTCACAATCAGGAGCTAAACTCAGGGACTAAAAATGAGAAATTATAAGAATAGAAATTTGCCATTAATTTCATGGAATGCAGGAAATATATATATATATATATATATATATATATTTATTTTAAATGATCAAAAGTACAAGTGAAATCAGTACGTGGTATTGGTGACTAATCAAGAGTTGAGTACTGTACTGGTAAAACTGGTATCAAACATTCTATTTGCAAGCCACATTACATGTAGAAATTTATGTTCGCTGATAGGGGTAAAGCATTACTCATATACACATGCACACACAAGGGAAGAAGCATCTTACTGCAGCATATTAAAAGGATTGTAAGAAGAGAGCGTAAGATAGAGCATGAGAGAGAGAGCGAGAGAGAGAGCAAAATGGAGGGAATGAATGGTAGGGGGTGCTGCAGCAAAAAAGGAATGGAATCACACGCACGGACGCACGCACGTACACACACACACACACACACACACACACACACACACACACACACAGGCTTAGTACAGAAAAATGCTTCCTTGAAATACATGGATGATTAGCAATAATGGAATACTGTACTTCACTTGTGTATAATGTATATTGAGAGGCCAATGGATGATCAATGATAAATGTACACTATGTTTAATATTAATATAACATTGCAGAGTGTTTTGCATACATACAGGCAATCTCTAGCATACCTGAAGTATATTAAACCTCATTTTAGTGTTCCTATTCACTTGTTTTTACTCATTCTTTTCCTCGATATCACACTGTACAGGTATCACATTTTACTACATCCCTATCTCGCTGAATGTGCCTAAATCAATGGGCATGCAGCAGGGAGACCATTTGCATTTAACAACATTGCTCCACTCTCCACAGTGTTACAGATACCCCCTAACGGTAGCTTTCTTGCATAACAGCTTTACATGGTGCAATGGCTCAAAACGCAGAACCCCTCTTGCACAATGAACACAATAATGAAAACCTGAATGCAGTGTTAAGGCTGGAATGAGCCAAGGGAACTAGCGTTCACAGACATTACAGCATGGTGAAGATGGTTTTGAATATGAAACATATTAACCTCCTCCCTTTTTTCCCCTCCCTCTGCAGTATGTGGCGTTTGGTTCCCTCTTCTTCATCCTCCTCTCTATCTCTACGTTCTGCCTGGAGACCCACGAAGCCTTCTACACCATATACAACCTGACTGAGAACGTCACTGTTAGCAATGTGACACACGAGGAGGTACTTGATATGTCAATGAGTTGCTTAATGTGTCCATTGTAAGCTTATGGATTTTATTTATGAAGCCCCTAAAAGTGTTAAAATACTGTCCATTTAGAATGATTTCAACATTTACAGAATAATTTTAAGGTACAAACAGTACAACACACATACACAACCATTTAGGATTAAATCCTTGGTACCCTTACGTTAAATAAAGTAAATGCCACACTGCTCACTGAAATAACTTAACACTGACAAAAGTAACAATAATTAACACTCAACTGAAAATTGGCGACCGGTAATTAAAATCAGATACTGCTTGATGTATTATCACTTTTTTTGGTGGCATATTTCACTCTAGCAGCATGCTAATAATTTATAAAGAATGTGAAGTTGCAAACCTTGCTAGCTAGCTAACTTTAGCGCTAGCTTCTTTTTTGTTTAACAATAAATGTTTTCACTGGAATGTTTGGGTTAATTTTACATCCTTATTGCTGCAGTGCAGAAAAATATGAATGATTGAATGAAAGATTTTGTTTATTCAGTATTATTATTTGTGTTGCTTCCACTCTGCAGACAGTGTTTGAAGTGGTCACAGATGGATGGCTGACATATGTTGAGGGTGTCTGCGTCATTTGGTTCACAATTGAGGTGCTGCTTCGTGTTATCTTCTGCCCTGACAAAACGGAGTTCTTCCGCAGTACCCTGAACATCATAGACATTGTGGCTATCGTGCCCTTTTACCTGGAGGTGGCGCTTAGTGGCCTTTCATCCAAAACAGCCAAAGATGTGCTCAGCTTCCTGCGTGTGGTGCGCTTTGTTCGAATTCTGCGCATATTCAAGCTCACTCGCCATTTTGTTGGTTTGCGGGTCCTGGGCCACACTCTAAGGGCAAGCACCAATGAGTTCCTGCTGCTCATCATTTTCCTGGCACTGGGGGTCCTCATCTTTGCAACCATGATTTATTATGCTGAGCGCGTAGGTGCTGACCCGGATGACCCAACTGCTGGTGCTCACACAGATTTTAAGAACATTCCCATTGGTTTTTGGTGGGCAGTGGTGACCATGACAACACTGGGCTATGGAGATATGTTTCCCAAGACATGGTCAGGAATGTTGGTGGGCGCCCTCTGTGCCTTGGCTGGTGTGTTGACCATCGCTATGCCTGTTCCAGTCATTGTCAACAACTTCGGTATGTACTACTCCCTGGCCATGGCTAAGCAAAAGCTCCCCAAAAAGAGGAACAAGCATATACCCCGTGCACCACAGCCAGGCAGTCCCAACTACTGCAAACCGGATGCCCTCGCCATGGCAACTGCCTCGCCGCACAGGCTCATGGGCAATGTTTTGGGGCCTGGCATGGTGGGATCTGGCAGCATGATGGGCGCTGGAGATTGTCCACTGGCACAAGAAGAGATCATTGAAATCAACAGGGCAGGTATGTGATCTACAGGGAAGTATGACTGTTGTATTTGTTATAGTGACTGTGCGCACGGTTCAGGTATCATCCACATGGTCCATTATAGTGTATAGCAAATTTTTCAGAGCGCTGACCTCTGCTAAGGCTAAACAATCCCAATTTTAACCGGGATCAGGACAATTATCCAAATTTGTATGAGACAACATATTGATATTGCGACAATACCACTAAATAATCAATGAAAACGGCATGTTTTTAGCAATTGGTTTCTTCCCTACTCATTGCTCAAGACATCAACAAATTGGTGGTACTTTGTTTGAATGAATGAATTTCTTGTATAATTAACCTTTTCAGTTGATATAGACCAGTGGTTCTCGAACAGGGGTGCTCAGAACTCCAGGTGTCCGCGAGCTGTAATTTTTGGATTGGCAAAGTAATAGTTAGTAACGTTGTAAAAATAAATAAATACAGGGAGTCCTCGAGTTACGTCGTACGCGACCTACGTCCCGTGCCTCGTCCGTAGCCCCTTCCTTTTTGTTAATTTCCCACAGTAATCACGCCATTTTAAAGTTATGTTGTTGTTACCTCCAGCAATCGACGTCCATCAGCAGGGGTCCATTTCACAAAGCTTAACCCTGAACAGCGAGTTGACATGCCCTGAGATAGGAAACTCCGCGTTTTCGGTTCCAGGACAGCTGATTTGAGGTAGTTATATCAACGCCTAGTTTCACCTGGTGTTGCCACTACACTAAAAAGTCCACATCAATTGAGCCCTGATTCGTCGAGTCACCATGGCAAAGGGGAAGCGCAGCGCGCGGTGCTGCCCTCTGCTTCCGCATTTAGTTTTGTTTTTTTACCCCTCTCAACTGAAAACCATAATGCGATCTTATGTCGAATTTTAACATGTCTTGAGAAAAAAAAGTGCAAGTCGGTGTGGGAGAACGTTGCTGCTCGGGTGTCGGGTCAATGCGTACCTTTAAATGTAGTCCTTTGCAATCACAATAATATTACAGGGGAAACCAGTTAAATGGTAACTCATTCATTCATTTCATTTAGGTGCAATCCTGTGGGGGAGAAGCGCACTTGATCTAAGATGAAATATAAAAACATTATTCAAACAGTTATAAGAAAAAGGGAGCGAAGCAAACAATATATGCTGTGATGTGAACGCATAACTACGGCGCTCGTAATGTTGCAAATGTAAGGACGGATTCAGTTGTGTATGTAGATGATGGACTGTGATGTGAAACGGTGCCGCTGAAAAAGATAACTGTCCGGAAATGCCAGCATATCTATGCGCGGTCTGCTAACAATCTCACGACGAATATTTAATTCCCTGCACAATAGGGTCATTGTCAAAAGGACATGCCATGTTCATGACAAAAGTGGACTATAGGCGTATTTACGCAAACTCGCCGCAGCGGACTTTATGAATGAGGGAATGTGGCTGAAAGGAGGCGGGGACAGAGAAAACCTTGAGGTTCATCGTGGAAAAACCTGCAACCGACCAGGTTTGGTTCATGGAACATGTTACTACTGTAACTGACCGAGAGCTTAAATTACCTCTTTTTATGAAACAGGCTTGAGTTACCTCTTTTTCTCTGGTTTCAATTACCTCCCTTTCTGAAATGGAAAACGCAGAGTTTCCCATATTTCAGGGTTTCTTGACCCAGGGTTCTCACTAAACCTGCTTTGTGAAATAGACCCATGGTCGGCTTGCCATCAGGCGCGTCACGTTTCCGTGTTTAAGCTTGAATTAGCTCCGCTCTGCCGTCTGTCAGCAATGAATGTCCGTGCGGAAACACGAAATATTGGTTTCGGCTCTTCCGGGTCGCACAAATATGTTTTGTGCAAAGTATTTTAATGTAATTGTCGACTTTAACGGTAAAATCTGACTTAAGTCGAAATTCAAGTTACATCACCAGCGTAGGAACATAACTCGGCCGTAACTCGAGGACCAATTAAAAAGTCTGATACATATGATTATGACATCATGACATACTCATACTACCCAACTCTGCCGATTCAGATGGGAGAATTTTCAAATTTCAACCCTATCTCCCGCGTGACTCCCGTTCTGTCATTTAGTACGCTAATCTCCTGATTTTACAGCAAAGTAAACAGTTTAAATTGTGGAGAATATTTGACACATTGTCTGACACGCCAACAATGCAGTGAGGAGGCCAACATCAAAATAAACCTTACCTTACCAAATATGTGGAACACAATGCCTTGGAATGCTTTTAATTTGAAGTTGTTCCCGGCAGCGTGTCGCGGCGTAACGTATGACTTGACTCATCTTGCAGAATGTGAGTCAGCAGTTCACATTGCCAGCATAAATTATAATATATAGTCACAACTTTGAAAACCGTGCTTCGGAACCGAAACATGGCACCGTTTGATTTTACGTAAATCGATGCTCGGAAGTACCGACCCAAATCTGTCCATACCACAAAAAGTACTGTTTTCGGGACCCATCCCTATTATTCACAAATCTATTTATAACTGTGGATATATTAGCTTTTTTTAACATGGCCCTGGTTGATCTCTTTTGCTCAAATGTGCTGTTGTAGTCGGCAAACTTGCAACTGTGGATAGACCAAAAACTACTCAACTCAACTTTAAAGCACTTTAGAACAACCAACGCTGCATACCAAGTGCTGTACATGGAGTAAAAATCAGTCATGGAATAAAGTAAATAAGATTAATAAATTAATAACACAAGAAGTAGGTAAGTAAATAAGTAAAAAAAATTAGTATCAATAAATTAATAACAAAAATTACAGAAGGCACCACAAAACACTGAAACAATGGTGATTCTCATGCTGAGTCAAAGAACAAAAAATAAAGATATGTTCAAGGCAGCTTTTAAAAGTAGATAGAGAAGGAGGTTGCCTAATATTTAACGGAAGGTCATTCCAAAATCTATGGGGTTGAAGTTTGTTTAATGACTGAGTCAGGGGGCTGTGTTCAAGAGCATTGCTTTTACTGATGGAGGACACAAGTAAGACCAGTAAGGCCAACAAATAAGAAGCGAGTGAATTGAAGTTGGCTGCAGTGAACGCCTGGCAAAACATCAAGGTGGAAATTCAGATTTTAGTGATCTCCATGGGCCCCAGTCTTCAAAAACTCATTAAATGCAAACGAGTTTCTTTATTTTGAACTCACAGTCAAGAGGACTTGGGTTCAAATCAGTGTTTCTAATAAATGTTTTAACCCTCTTAACTTATAACTGGATGTCTACACAAAAAGCCTCTTTATTGTTTTACTTCTATTCTAAAATGCTGTATTTGAGGTTGAGGATTGGGGGAAAAAAAACTGCTGTCACAGTCCAATAACCCGTGGACCTATTTATGTGCTACCTAACAAGATTGCACACACATCCTGAGCATTGACACACATGTAAGTCCTTTCATGTTTGTTGTAATTTTTTGCTCTTTTATATTGAGACAACTCTTTTGAAACCTCCAAACACTTGTCCCTGAATGTTTACGCTGAGTGTACAGTCTGCTCATGCTGCACTGTTGGCCATGTGATTAGACCCCAACCATGCACACTTCTTTACTCCTTACATCTTTTTTCTTTCATCCTTACTAGCCTATTTTTTATTTTTTAGCATTTGTTCTTCATTTTTGTTCTTCCCTTGTGCTTATCTTCCCATTTACTATGAACATCTTTACCAGATAAAAATGCATGAAACTCCTCTCGCTGTTCATATTCAACAAGGAAACGGTGAGGAATTCTGCGAGAACATAATTAATTGCAGGCACCCATTTGTCTGTTAGGTTTGTTTGTTTCTCCCCGCCATCTGCGCTTATTGGTTTCGTCTTGCCTAAACAATGCGTGGTTGGTCTGATCAGAAAAAGATCGGCTTCAAATGTATCAGCAGGAGCGGTACAAGATGTATTTTCCGGAGTTTATGATCACACAAATACCGCGAGAATTCATCTTGCTGGCAAGGTTAGGGGCCACAATTGTTGCTTTGGACAATGAGCCGGCAGAAGGCAGCAACTCAGAAAGGCTTGCTAAAATTTTTACCACAAACTTCACTATTTCATTCACTGATCCATATGAAATTTTACAAAGTAAATGTGGTTACGTATTGTTGTAAAACAAAATAAGTATGTGTACTGTCTATTGACCATTTGCACCGACATCACGTGACTGCCCTATGTGACGGAAGGCGGAAGGAAATGATTGTTGAATGGAAGTAGACATGACCTGGAGCGACTTAGTGACTTAGCGACTGCTATTTTACAAATTAAAAGTTATTATTGCCCATAGAGCCATGAAATCTACTACTTCAACCGAAGGTCGCCTGTCAGTTGAAGTTGCACATTTAGTCGGGACTCATAGAGCGCGATATTTACTTAAGTTGTAGAACGCTAGTTTGAAAACAGCCCCCTTACCTTCTGTTGCCTGCTGTTTTTAACAAGTTCATCAAATCGCCGACTTTGCCGGAATTCACAGCGCACGATCTATATCATTATGTAGTCTCCTCCTTATACCGGGGCTAATTTAAAAGCTTGCCGCTGGTTGGGTCTGTGGGACGAGATGCTACGCCCACAACGGGGGACAATATACCTCGTAATGCAAAGGTAAAACTTGTTTATCATGCTAACTGACAAATTTTTACATAGTTTGTTCTATATTGAAACGCTGTGATGACAGCAGTTTGTTACTATCATCGTCATGTTACTATGTTTACTAGCATGGAACAAATGACTATTGTAGTGGCAAGCTATGCGGTCATTTCATGAATATGACTCTGAAAACTCCAAGCACAAAGATGAAATCCCCCATTATTAAACAGTCAAATGCACTTAATAGTTTTAAAGAAGGTGCACTTAATAGTTTTGGGCTGTGACGTCACCTACAAAAGGTCAATACCAGTGAATCTGGGCCGCAAAGTAATTTCATTTTTGTAACTGTAGGCCGCCAATCAGGCGTTGTTTAGGTCAAGACATGCAGCTGTGACGAAACCAGGAAGCGGCAACGCCGGGGGAAACAAACAAACTTATTGTAACTCTAGATATTCGGGAAGACGAGATTGTGGAAAAGAAAACAGCATTCGGAGAGGGAATAGCTCCAGCACAACCTTTTTGCGTCATCTCACTCTCAAGTCACAACAATTACTCCCCCCCTCCTTTCCATGTATCCTTCCGCCAATCGCGCTCATTTACAATAGTTCCGTACCCCCTAATTCAGAAACAAAATAGATCCCCAATAAATCCCCACAAATACATATATCAATGTGAAAATAAATCTTCTTACACTAACATAGACAAATGATTAAACGCTGCAATTAATTCTGTTCTGACAGAATTACTCACCGTTTCTTTGTTGAATGTTGAGGCGCTTCGTGCATTTTTATCTGGTAACAATATTCGTACTTTTTTGTTTTTGTTTCCTAAGACAAGACCGAAGACAACATTTTCATCCATCGCCGTGATTGGTCAAAACAATCGTGCACAAGATGCCGCATCGTCTAATCAGCTCGAAGTATTGAACCGAAAGTCTCTTCTTTCCCGAGCAAATCATGCCACGTTTGTTTAAAAAAAACACATCCACATTGGGTATCTTATTGGTTGTCAGTGTTTACACATAAATAAATGTCATTGATGATCATATTGTGTCATGTTATTTGATGTTTTTATAAACCTTAATTAGATTTAATTTAGTTATTACATACAAACAATAATAAGTCAACATAAATCATACTTTCTGAATGGGCCCCGGGCCACTTTTTACAGGAAAAGTTGGGCCCCGTGGTAAAAAAGGTTAAGAACCCCTGGTCTATACTATATTCAAATTTTTATTATCATTTTTTTTCCTATACTATATTTTTATGACTCTGTCTCGCTCGCTTAAACCAGGAAATGGACTTGTGCAGCGACTTACAAATGCTGTCAATCTGTCAACCAATCAGATAACAGTGACGTCAGGTCTTGCCTTGCTTGGCTTGCGTTTTAGAACAGCTTTGGTGGAGGTTCCAAAAAGTGGTTCCGAAAAGTGTAATTGAAAAGCAACCACTCTGGGCCGAGCGAGGACGTTCCTGTGTGGAACCGGTACACTAGAAAAAAGAGACTTATGTTAGAACCATTATTCTTATTTTTAGTTTTAGTTTAGTATTTGTGCTCTCAATCATCATATTCTCTCTTTTTCTACCTATTTGTTTCCTCCCCCCCAGATTCCAAGCAAAATGGTGATGCAGCAGCCAATGCAGCAGCATTGGCTAATGAAGACTGTCCCACCATTGACCAGGTTTTGGGTGATGAGCGCAGCCCAGCCATTGGGGGACACGGTTCCACCACCAGCCGTGAACGCTACCCACATGATCGGGCCTGCTTCCTATTGAGTGCTGGGGAATTCCAGCGTACAACAGATGGCAACGTTCGAAAAGGTAGGAGCGGCAAGTGGCTTCAGGAAAAGCAGGATGTTGACAGAAATTTACAAAGCAGAGCGCCGTTTCTTGGCCCATAGGGATCTAGTTTTGTAAGCAGTGCCTTTACGGTGGGGCAGATCCTGGTTTTCGTGCCAGCAAAAAGTTCTCTGTACGTGTTTGCAAATTTGGTAGACAAGTCTCTGCCAAGATGGGCAATGGGCATGCCGGTGCAGCATAAAGAGTATTGTTACAGAGAACTTTGCAGAGTGAGAATTCAGTGGCAGAAATTCAATCTAAACTTTCACCTGTTTAAATCACGTCTTTGCCCGGCTAAACCACTGGTCTAAAGTGATTTTGGCTTTGATTGGGCTGCAGGCAGACAGATAGCGACCTCTGCCAACATTTTGTAGTGGATGTAAGATGTATTTAAAAATGTATTTATAAATATGTGCACAGTGGGCATCAAACCATCTGAATCATTGTAGAAATCCATTTGTTGGACACATTATTATTATTATTATTATTAATTTAAAAAATATTTAAAAATTCAGAATGTCAGAATTCAATTCAATTCAATGGATGAATTTGAATTTGAATATGAATGACAGGAAGTGGATCTAAATTCATTGTAATTTGGACAATTCATTCTCATCACATTCCAGTGGGAATGACACTTTTAACATAGTACAGAGACTAACATTAGATATGAATTTCCTTAATGTAGGAAAGCTTTGAAATATATCGTTAAAGCGTTTCAGAGCTTCACCTTTTGAGCTGAATTTTGTCCAAACGGTCCTGTTTTTAATAATTAAGTACTTTACTAGGTAAAGTTGTTGCATCTAATAGTCAACAGTTCCTCAATTGTTTTGTCAATCAGGCAGGATCGTTTTATTCTACCATCATATCAAAAAGACAAATGTTAATAAAACAAAATTACTACTCTTCAAATATCATAAATTCATTACAATAATATTGCTATGAAATTAATGTTGTAAATAGGCTTATACTGTCAAGCTTCATTGTTCAATACACTTTAATTTCGCATTATGAATTTCTTTGAATTTCATGGAATTTTATTTCTACTTCCTGCAATTTGAATTTGAAATGCAATTCTACTTCCTGTTTTCTACCTCAATTCGAATTCAAATTCAGGAATTTAAATTGGAATTTAGGGGTCATTCTCAATTCATTTGTTAATTTTGCCCAACCCTGGTAGTCACACACGCTATTTTTATACTTTTATACTAGTATTGTGCTTTTCAATTTCACAAAAGCATTATAAACATGAAGCCAGGGTTATGAATAGTACTACTTGGCTCAATGTGATATGTTAAAATACCTCAGAAAATAATATAGAGGGTCACAAATATAGTACGTCATCTAATGCGTGCCAAATGATTTTCTAATCCTCCTGTTATGTTGTGGGTCAAATTGACCCGTTTGGAAAATCTATAAAGCTGTCCTTTGTTTTTTAATTTTTTTGTTTTAATTATTAAAAACATTGCATTGTGTTATGTGGTATTATTTGCTGATTAAACATGAGAACGGATCACATTAACCTATGGACGTTGTTAAGAAACAAACACAACAGGAGGGCTACGATATTCACAATACTTTTACATTGTCATGCCATTTTCATTGAACAAAAAGGTTCAGCTCGTTCACAAAGTGATGACACAATACAGTATTAGCAATGACTTTGGCTTCAGGAGCCTTCTCAAATTGAACCTTCAACCGTCACATGGGAGAGAATAACTTATGTACCTGAACCAAGACAATTATTCTCCTTCTTGACGTGTATCTCACTTCTATTAACATCAAAGTCTTTAAACCCACTCTAAATTATATTGCCTGTTCTTTCCATGCAAAATGTACTGCTCCACTACTTTTTGTAACAGCATTGTTAATTGGGTTCCCATCTTCTAGTGTTCAATGACAGCAAACGCAGCAGGTTCGTGCCTTGTCATTGTTAAAATAAAAGGATTCTTTCAAAATACAAACAAGGATGTCAACCAACAGGCTGCATCGATCAAATGTGCAGTGATCACCTTGGTAACCAGTTAAGTCATGCTGTGGTTGTTAGTTCAAACCACTCCTGGACTGAGTTAAACTATTTTTGATGAAGGCACTCAGCCCAAGTTCACATCCTACAGCAGTTAATGTGAAAATAAATCATCAAACAAACAAACAAATAAATAAATAAATAACCGTAACCCAAACAATAGTACTTGTGAGATCACATATAGTCAAATAACCCTTCTATAATGTTTATAGCGATCTAAGCGTTTTTTTGTTTGTTTTTTTGGGGGGGTTTTACTCTTAATCGTCACAGTCAGTCATCTCATCAAAGTGCAATCATTTGATGTCATATTTCCAAATGAAGTGTATTATTAATACATTACTGTTTTGTAATGATGAATTTACATTTCATACGAAGAGACATCAGGGGGAAAATCTAGTCGTAATCATGAATAATAAATGATCACAATCCATTGGGTGGTTGATTTCAGGTGGATCTTTTTTTCTTTAAAACTGCTCAATGTAAAAATTTGCTCAAAATTATCTTTACAATAGCCTTCTTATTTATGACTCAAACATCTTCCAACTAGCGGATTAACACCTTTTCACAATGGCTAGTCCTGCAAGCCTCTGGCCAACATTTTCAGACTGGATTTGGGATTGAATTTCTCGCCATCTGTCTGTGGATGTGATGTCATGTGCGCATTTTGTACGTAAGGAAGGGAGTGTGCGGTTTCATTTTTTGTCTACACATGACATTAGCAATTCAAAATTAAACTGCCTGCATTGAGCAGCTTTAAGGTGTTTATTAAAACTGAATCAACTGAAACACATGACATTAAACATAATACAAAAAATAATTTGGTAAAAAAAAAACACACACACACAAAATCACTCAAATTTCATGCGTCCACTTTTCACCGCCCCCCCCCCCACACACCCTCCAAAACAAATGTGCATATGACGCATGCACTCTGCTCTCTCTCTCTCTCTCTCACACACACACACGCAAACACATACACACGCGCACACGCACGCACACACACACACAGTCAACATATTTTGGACTGTTCATTTGTGAGAATCACCTTACAGTACTGAATGCGTCCTTAAAGTAATGGGGTCAAGGAGGGTATTGCGGGTTCAGGGTTTTAAAGTCCAAGATTGCATGTTGTTGTTTTCCTGTTTAACTCTTTTTAGGCTGTGTCACGTATTTGTACAAACTATGTTGGTTGGTTGTCGTCCTGGTTACATGATCCATCTGTTTTTTTTCAGCCTTTTTTATTCTATTGTTTTCTATGTTGGATCATTTCTGTATGTGTCCCTTTTTTCAGCCGTCGCCCCCTCCTCCTACTCCTCCACCTCCTCCTCAAACCCGTCTCTTCTCACTCTGGCACCTACAGATGGGCACCAAAAACATACCAAAGTGTTGTGATATTTTTTATTAAAAAAAAAAAAAAATATATATATATATATATATATATATATATATATAAACAAAACATTCTTATATTATTGTTTTAGTTGCTGCAGCATATTTGTGATTCATTATAAACAATTTTACTATTGATCAAATTTACAATGATAATACAATGAAAGATATAATAATAATGATAATGATTATTATTATTATTATTATTATTATTATTATTATTATTACGGTGACAACCAAATTCAGCATTATGATCGGTGCCAGAGTGAAAGTGGCCAATTTGCACTGGTTGGCACATTGTTTTGCCAGGCCAGTGAGAGCTGGCGGTTGATTGGTTGGTCTTCTCTTCTCTGTCTCCTCTGGAACTGAGCCCAGAACAGTTTTTACATCACAGTCTTCTGAGAGCACTGCCTATTTTAGTGAGTACTGCAGTCCAAAATTGCATTACATACTCTGGCTGGATTTTACTGGGAACCATTTTAATTTATACCAAAATATAAAAAGCATTACATTTACTACCGATTGATGTCACATGGTGCTTTGCTGCCCTCAAACACTGATTTCTGATCGCTTGGGTGATTCAGCGGTCTGCCGTGGCGTGTTAAATAAATCATTACATTAATCAAAATCCAGTTGGTTGCAAATCCCCAGACAGAAGAAAGATAGATTTTTCTCCAAACATTAAAAAAAAGAAAGACGAAGAACAGTAATTAGTAACTACAAACAAGTTTTCCTGGCTAGCAGAGCATTGGGTTGCTGTACTGATAATGTATCGTCCACTTAAGCTATCAGATGGGATTTTAGATATTGATGTTTTATATCCTAATCCTTCATTTATTTTTGAAAACATGTCTGAGAATCTACACCAATATTCCTAGCATTATGTGTGGTTGTAAAAAAGAAAATATATGTATTTTATTTGTGCTTTTTGATTGATTGGTAATCCTTCCAGGGTGCATATCACCTTTTGCTAAAAATCTGTAATGATAGGCTCCAGCTCTTCAGTGATCCATAACACGATAGTCAGTTAAAAATCGATTTTATCTGCTAAACTATTTATCGCCTCCAAAGGCAGTCACAGTATTTTCCTTTATTTGATACATTCTAACACATTTTTGCAGCCTCAATGCTGCTCTTCACTCAACTTTAAGCAGGGCATCGAAAGATTGAAGTTTTTAAATCCCATCTGACATTAATTTGAATAAATGGATTGTATATGCCCAAGTACAGGGCAACAAAATTGACCTTACACTTGTACAGTGACCATGGAATTGACTAAGAGTTCAGTTAAATTCAATTGAGTTCAGGTTGTAGTTGTGCACATTTCAACATGCACTCAATCAGGGATTAAAGGCGTTCTCCAAGTGCCCATCCACGGCGGCCAACTTTACTTCATGTCAGCAAGTGGAGATCTTCTTGCAGTTCCTTTTAAATGTACTTTGCGTGCGCCAATCTCCTACATCTACATGCCATGTAGACCACGCAGCTCTTCACTGAATTTAAAGGGAATGAGGGGTGCCGCTTGGATTGGCCGGGAGTCGGCTGTGTTCCCTCCCACAACAGTTCGATTGCACTTTGCGCTAGATTTGGCGCTGGGAATGAAAACAGGGCCCTCATACATTGTTAATTACATTTTGGTGCAAATACTTTCAAGTGAAACTGATCTTTGTAAGAAGAGAACTTGTCTTATGCTACCCCATATTGCAAAGGGAGCCGCTACATTCCCTCCTCCTCAACAGGATTAACAAGCAGTAGGCATACAGTATATGTGATGAGAAACCTAATCAGTAAGCAGCTGGAGGTAAAACAAGGAAATGGGGCGAGCATTGATCACACGCTTGTTTTGAGTCCTCTGTGACTGCCACCCTGTCTCCATAATTTCATACCTATCCCCATCCTTATCCTCCTCAGCAGTGTTGGGAATAACGGCGTTTAAACTAACGGCGTTAGGTAACTTTGTTTTTTTGATTTTTTTGGACTAATCGAACTAATTATTCTCCACGTTTTTGAAACGCTGTTATCATTATTGTATGTGAAATGCGTTGCGTTACAATCAATTTATTAGTTTCAAGGCTCGAAGTAAGCTGCAAGATGTAAAAAATGTAATTTGCGCACAGTTAGAGGCACTGTTGTTGTCGGACCTTGTCACAATAAATCTGTCTTGACAGATGAAATGTATGGTGACTTTTATTTTGGAGGTGCCGCGGGAAGCGTGTCACGACGTGACGGACGTGTCTTCCTTTTGGAGCTTAGCTCGCCTGGAAGTTATTCATGATGAGTGACATTAATCAAAATAACAGTAGAGATTTGCCGAAAAACGGCCGCCATGGAGAGCGATTTGGTGACAATTCTGTTCCATCAGACACCATTAACATCGCAACTCCTGTTTTTCGCAATTGGCAGTGGTAGAACATACATCACCACTCCAAATGTAATTAATTTTTGTTATTATATTATTATTATTAATATTATTATTATTATTATATGATATGTCATTATGGAGTGAGGCATTTGTAAATATTCACACACAAAAAAAAACTCCCTATATAGGCTGGACATTCAAATTCCTTGTATAATAATAATAATTATAATTATTATTATAGTAATAATAATAATGATAATAATAATGATAGTAATAGTAATAATAATAATAATAATATTAAAAAAAGTAAAAATCTAAATTATTTGAGATAAAACTTTTTTTTTTAGTAGTGAAAATAGTTACTTTGCCTGGTAATGAGTTACTGTTATTATGAAGTAATTCAATTACTAATAGTTACTTTTAAAGCAAGTAATGAGACAAACAAAGTCTGAAATGACTAAGTTCAATTAAGTATTACTGAGCGGTCAAGTGATGTTAGGCTACGTTTGCGCTACGCTCCCAGCAACCGGTACAGCCCCATTGGACTGAATGTAGTTGTTGTAATCAGAGGGATTATTGTGCATGTTTCTCTTCAATGAACTGGTCTAAACTATAGCATATAGCATGTTGTATAATGGGACATTGTAGCCAGGCAAAAACAAAAATTAACTAAAATTATCTGTGTCTATTTCACTTTTGTTTTATCATAGCATAGACTTTTATATTATATATTGGTTAAACATTTTCATACGCTTGTAGCTCATGGCCGAACAGTGGCGGCGACTCAATAGAGGACCCTAGGCTGAGTCACCTTGAAAGGGACAACAGTTCAATGATGAAAATAAAAATCATATAATGTAATAAAAGTACTTAATTAAAAAAAAAAAATTATTAAAGGACGACCTGCTTCGTTCAATCTTTCCACCCCAGTTAAGTATTGCAAAACTAACACATAAAACCAAACACTGTATAGCTAGACACAAAAACGCTCTGCCAAACCAATTAATTTTATCTGATGAAAGTCTGCTAGCTTAATGTAACATATAATGCCAAACGCCAAAGATGGGGAATGAAATTGTAGATGTTATGGTAATAATAAACTTTCAAACAATACTTACTATTAATTTAACACGCTGAGCAGCAACTAATACAGATAACATTACACAACCATGCATATTTGTGACTTGACCAGCAAGCTCAAGAAGTACATGCAAACTACTTAGATGTGTTGAGATTTGATCAGGACTGTGAGGCCGACATGGTACCCACATGGTACCCACTCACCACACTTCCATAAATATAGTGGAAGCAATATAGACATAAAATTTTATATTTGCAGTGATGCCATTGCTAAATGTGTGTAATTCTGTGTGAGCTCAGTTCCAGATGATTTACCCATGCATATGTTGCTCGCCACCGTTGTTGTTCTTAATAAGTGAGCCACAGCTACAAGCACCACTAGATGCTTTGGGAAGAGTGTGATCTCTTGTAGAGATGCAACCCAAAAAAAGGAAAAAATATATATTATTGAATTTTCAAAAAGATTAGTAGATTTGTATTAAACAATTGTATGGTCCCTTGGACACAGTTGTGCGACACAAATGGATGTGTTCAAGGGATATTGTGGCAACGGATTTTTGTAACCCATGTTTCTGTTTTGTCCTGTGTCTGTCCATCCATCTGTTTGTCCCTCTGTCTACCTGTCTGTCTGTTCCAACTTCCTCCTTTGGTCTCAACTATTTCATTTCGTTTGGGCTGGTTTTGTTTTTTATCTTAACAAATGCTTATTGGTAAACAAATGGCTTATATTTGCTGTGTCTAATGTGTGCTGCATAAATGTATTTAAATGTTTACTTTCAAATTTACATTGCAATCCCATAACACACATTGCTTACATTACTACTTTGTCATGAAAACATGAATGTGCATTGTGGTCTTTTTTGTCCTTTGTCCTGTGCATTTCATGGTTATGTAGCCACAGGTTATGAGAAATCCCGCAGCCTAAATAATATATCTGGGATGACGGGTGCCCCGCTGCGCCTCGCCCCTATCACCAACTCCACCTTTGAGCCTTTCGAGCCTCCTGGCCTCAGGCGATGCCACTCCCCCATCCCCTCCATCTTGTAGCTAAGAAGGAAATATCACAACACACAAAAACACAGTACATTTAGATTTGTGCAGTGATAAACAACAACGCTACACATGGAAGGTGTACCTTCTGGTCACCTTATTGAGCCCAGCTACACAATTGTAAAGATAGAAACATTGAATTACAGTTGTGCAGGGGCTATAAGAATACAGATCATTTGAATAGATATCCATACCCTAAAATGACTCAAAACCCTCCAGAATATAGTGAGATAAGTTATTATCTGCCAGACGAGCAAGGACAGATGCAGAGGTTAGTTTAGGTTTATACTGTATAATTAATAGCTCAGTTAGCTTTCTCGTGCTACTTCTTGCCTCTCTGTCAATTGCAACTGCACTTGCGTTGCTTTATGATGTCTTTACATTTGACTTGGTTCAGTTGAGAAGTTAAATCTTGATTAACAACACCAACAAAATGCTAGACTGAGAACAGCAGGACTGAAATGTCCCATAGTTGGAGATTTAGTCTGACTCTAATACAGTTCCTTGTATGGTATAAACTCCCTAATGATTGCATTTATTTAGTGCACGATAGAGCAGTGGCATAGTGTACTGGTTGCATATTCTACAGAAAACAGGTACCGGTATGTCTTCCAACATACAGTATGTGGATGTTCACTTGGATTTTCCTCAGTGGAAATCCAAACTGATCCAAAAGCACCATGTTTGCAGTCTTACCAGCAGTTTTGCACCAGAGCTACATTATCAAATCAAATCAATCAATGAAATCAAACTTGGATATACTCTACATTACTGTAGAAGCTCAACACTGTCTACTCTAACTTATGTCCAAGTTTCATTTTATCATGTTGTCCCTTGAGCAGATATGTTTAATTGTTAGTAAAATATGAGGGATAGACAAACATTTTGAGATATTCTAGTTGTTAATGTTGAGAATGACCTTAGACATAAAATAAACCCCATAATTTACGCACACAGATAAAAATAAAAATAAAAAAACACACGCAAAACTCAAGCATGTATTTTTTATATAATAACAGAAAAAATAATAATAATATATATCTACAAGTAGATTGGAAAAATGAGGTTTTAGGCAAAAAGCATTTGAGAAAATGAAACTGTCACTTTTGCACCTTGGATGCAATGTTAAATGAAATCCAAACTATTAGATGCACGCGGCATCGTTTTTGTTCTCACTTAGTTCAGGCAAGATTATGAGAGAGAGTCTAAATATTTGCATTGTTTCCCGCAATATAAACTAAATACAATATATGAGCTTTCTCCTCCTTCCAACTCAAGCCTCACCCTCAAGCGCAATAACCATATAAGTCACATTGCAGGAGAAATGGAAAAAATATCGTAAGAAATGTGTCATTAATTGTGAAAAGACCCTGAACCTGGCGACCTGTTTGGAAATATTGTGAAAAATTATACAATCTAGTTTCATTTTTATCCTCTTTGGTAGTTCCAGTAATTCCAGATTCGTTTAGATACTCTTTAGACCTCATAAAGGTGTTACAATAAACCTAAATCAGAAATGCAAATTACTCGTTGTCGTTATTTGTCCACCAAGTGTAGCTTTTACATACTAAAGAAAACAGCTGTATAATAGTTCTCATGTCACACATATTTATATTTGAAGCAAATCATCGTAGCCTCCTTGTTTTCCATTTGCTGTTATTAATGTGTCAATGCTCCTTTGTTATTAATACACAAAGCTTTAGCTATAGTAACATTTGCAGGATTGATGTCAAACTACAAATGGTCATACATCCTGGAGAACAGCTACCTTTATGAACCACAAGCCTTTCGTTTTGGCTATCACTGTCATTGAAAAGTACGGGATGCCTGGGGAGCAAAGTTGCTGCATCACCCCCTACATCTCCCCATGTGCTCTCTCACATGATATCTCAGTAGAAGACTGAGCTGCATTGTTGACAAGTGAAGGATCTTTTGCTTTGATTTGTCATAAATGTAAAATGTGTTCTAGATGTAACTTCTTATGAATGAGTGAAAATCATGTTTTCAGCTTTTGTGTTTTCCATTAATAGTCTTTGCAAAGAAGAAAACAAAAAGGCTGCATGTGAATAATGAAAAGGAGCTTCAGATAAAATATATTGTTTCAGGAGGTGGATTCTAATTTACCTGTAAGACAATAATGACAGACTCAAATAGCAATTATTCCCAATTTGGCTCCACTTTTGATTTGAGGTGGCAAGCGTAGTAACTCTGCAGCTCAGCCTATATACGAGAATTCCATCTCATCGCCCATCACCACCAACAGCGATACAACTTTGCACTGATTCCAGTGTGATTTGGCTGTCAGTGGCAATATTTTTAGTTTATGCCTTTTTTGGCTTCTCTTTCTTTCCCTCTCGTAACCCTCATGAACTCCTACCCTACCCCGCCCCCACCCCTCCTCTTCTGGCCATCCATCTCTTGTCTCGGCTGTGGCAATTCAGTAGGAGGCACCGTAAATGGCTACTGGAGCGACAGCCCGTGGTAGAGGAGCAATGGACAAAAGCAAGACACCACGTGGGAGGAGCTTAGAAAATGGGACAGCATTCAACATCCAAATATGCAAAGTAGATCAAGGAGACTGCGCTGTGTGAACTTTGAGGTTGTGTTCTGACGCAACCGGTGTACACGTAAATGTGTGCGTGCGTGCACGTGTGTGTGTCTGTGTGCACCTTTGCACAGATGCACAAATGTCAACTTTTTGGGATGAGGACGGAATACTGTAAAGTTCGTATTTATTGTTTGCATCTTTTGTTTTTCATGTGACTTTGTTTTCTCCAAAATGGGAGGCCTGTTTCTCTGACTTCTCATATAATGCATTGCAATTCAAATGGTTTATTTCATATTGATTAATGCAAATGGCCTTTGGTTAGACCATTATGTTGTTGTTCACAGCTTTCTTTCCGTGATACATTACATACCGAGAACTTCCAACCAACAGACTATTACCTAAATTTTACTCCCCATTTGAGGCTGATGAGAACTTAAAGCTGATAAATATAAATACGTCTGTAAGAAATATAAAATCACAACATGTGACAAAACTGATCTTCCAAAAAGTCTTTTTCTGTTCTCTTTTTATTTATATTTTTATGCTTGAAGTTCTGAACACCCAATTATATACGGAATAGGATTTGGAGGGCCAGTGAGGGCGGGCGTGTGTGTGTGTGTGTGGGGGGGGGGGGGGGTGGCTTGGGGGTTTACGATGGCAGGATTCTCACTTTATTCTCTTGCAGAATTCTAAGATTTAAGTCAGAATTCTCACTTTAAAGTCAGAATTTTTAGAATAAAGTGATAATTCTTACTTTATTCTTAGAATTCTGACTTAATTAAAGTCAGAGAATTCCGAGATTAAAGTTAGTCATAAACCTGCAAAACTTTTTTTTTCTCTTCACTGGCCCTAATCCTCTTCCATACAATTAGATGAAAAAGGTTGTCTTTTTTCTTCTTCTTTTTTTAAAACAGGAAAATTAGTTATGTTTTATCTGGGCAAGATGGAGTGATAAGGAGATCAATATTTGTCTTAAGTGCTAAAAAGTCGAGCCAGACATTAGAAGAGCTTTCTAAACCATGATTGATTTCCCCCTGATTGTGCACCAATAAGACAAATGTAGAGCAAAGTGTTCATCAGGCAAAATTTCTGAACTTTTTCGAGTCAAGCTTGCAGTTTCTTTCAGCATAACTTACTGTACAAGAAAGATCCCTGGCTCTCGTTTTTGCCCAGAAGCTTTGGATTGATTTCTCATCATGCCATGAAGGAAAACAAACGAGCTTATTTTGAAAAACGTATTGCATAATGGGACTGGGTGCGGGAATATTGTGGCAAGTTCTTTGAAGTGTATAGCCGATATACATGTCAACGTTTTGTACCTGCACAAATGCTGACCTGCATAACTATGTCAGTGTGACTGGGCCCTGATTCAGTCAATTCAAGGCAGCTTTAATATGGACTGATTGAAATGGAATTTGGTCATGCAGGGTTTTATGTTCATTGCACTACATGGACATGTTCGGCAACTGCTTCCATTTTTCCAGAGGAATCTAATGATTTTGATTTTTAATCTTTTTTGGTTCCTGACAAATATGTCATTTACTGTACATGGCATGGACACTGTGCACACACACAGACACACACAACAAGACCCATTTCCCCAGTTGATACCTCTCACACATCAACCTCCTATCTCTACTTCTTCACAATGTGTGCCACTTATGTCATGGTCATGTACATAATTTGTAAAATGTGCATTGTAGTTAACTTTGCATGGATTTCCATTGCAAGCAATAAGAATTCTGGTATGAAAATTATGTGAGGGTGTTTGGTAGGTTTTAGTCTTGAGTTGAGTAGATTTAGAACACCAGTTGTATGTGTGTTTGTGTGTGTGAATGTGTGTTTTGGCACATGCATATGCACTAACAAAAGCATGAAAAAAAATCTCTTTGAATGCAAGAAAAGGCAGGACATGCTGACATTATGCATGCCAAAATGCTATGATACTACTGGTCAGTAAAGACCAAGCTAGGTACTGTAATAGGGCTGGGCAGGGTTGGGAAAGTTTATTTTTGCAGGATGGGGAGGGGTTACCTTTCTTAAGTCTTGTATAGAAAATTTCCTATTCATTTTGAGAGACTTGCGATAAGAGAAACATTAACATGTTTAGCTTATGATTTACCCTTTACTTCTATGCTTCTTTTTCTTACAAAAAGCTTTTCTGAAAGCCACGTGCTTGTCAGATTTATGCAAAGACATGCAGTAAATATGCACGAATGCAATGATGTAAAAACAAAACAAAAAAACACGCACACAATGTAGCTTCTTCCATTGAATGTTAGAAGGTATGCTTTTTTGCATGTTCTCCCATCTAAGAGACTGTCCTACCAAAGCTTACAGTGTTTTCTTTCTTTGTTTGTTTGTTTGTTTCAGTACATTATGTAGCATATCCTTCTGTCACTTTAAACAGCCTGTTCAGGGGAGGTAAACATCTACAAAGTGGCATATAAGAGATGATGATCAGAAAATTGCATCCAACTTGGCTGCAGAAACATTTGTAGTTTTTTATGGCCCCTGTTGTTGTTTTTAATTGAGTTTATTACCTGCATTTGAGTGTTATCAACCAAAATTAATGTTATTTTTACAGTGAGGTCAGATGCACATTGTTTAATTAATTAATGTATTTATCCATCCATCCATCCATTTTCTTAACCGCTTGTCCTCACAAGGGTCGCGGGGGGCGCTGGAGCCTGTCCCAGCTGGCTTCGGGCAGTAGGCGGGGTACACCCTGAACTGGTTGCCAGCCAATCGCAGATTAATGTATTTATTTATTTATTTATTTATACAAATAGAGTCATAACAGTCAGTAATTCCGGTAATGCGTCACTAACACGGCGGTACTCAATAATGGGTGCCATTTTGAGTGAGGAGTAATCTAATACATCACTAGTGTTACTTTGTGACAAAACAAAGTTGGTAATATATACAACTGTGAATTGTTTATCTTCAGACAATTCCTACTAGACTGCAGAAGTGAGTAACATGGGCGCACGTCATTGATACACACCAAATTCAGTCACCACCTAGTACAGAGGTGGGCATCGAGGGCCGCAGTCCTGCAGGTTTTGCGTGTTGCCCTTCTCCAACACAGCTGATATATGATCAGCTCATCAGCAAGCTCTGCATAAGCCTGATAACGATCCTGTTGATTGGAATCAGCTTGTGTTGGAAGTGAGAAACCTACAAAACCTGCAGGACTCCGGCCCTCGAGGACCGAGATTGCCCACCTCTGACCGAGTACATGTATAGTTTGCACATGTAACAAAACTAATGGTTAACAAAAAATACATAAAGGCAGTGAAACATACCCATTTACACAACAAACAACGATACATTATGAAACATAAAAGTACTCAAGGGAAAAGATTTACATCTTTAACCATTCCCAAATCAAAATAACTCTACTTCCAACCATTTTCTTGTAATCATTATACCTGTATATTTTATTGCTTTATTGTGTTACATCTGGTAATCTAGTTTAACCATCAACAATTACAACAAGTTGCTGCCTATGGCCATGCTCCCAATTACCAGTACTACCTAATATTAGAAATACTTAGTTTATCTTTACATCAGATGAAGAATTATCTTATACAGCTCTAGGGGCTTGTTATATGTGAAGGTTTTGGGTTACAGACACACATTGTAAGTGTTTCCTCCCTTTTTTTTTTTTTATCAATCTACAACTCAGGTATCGCTTTGTAGCCTCTTATTGTTGTCATGTATTATATATAAACATACACACATACACAGTAAATGTGAAACATTTATTCATAAGGGTTTTGCTTTGTCAATGTCAAATTCCACATCCTTCTTTGTGAACCTTATTTGTCTGACTGTGTTTCTCCAAACCACTTATTTTCATTATTTTCAGTGGATCTAAAATGTTTACACACTCCTGTTCACATGCCATATATATATATAATTTTTATTTATTTATTTATTTATTTATTTATTTTTGGGTCACGACTCCAAAAGGTGCAGTATGTTCGGCATAAACACAACATGCTCTTAACCAAAAGAACGCCATACCAACAGTGAACCACGGTGGTTGTTTTATGTTACGATCATTAATGACAGCCATTGGTCTCACACAAGACTTTTTTAATCCTTTCCACATACATCGATACCACTTCCTTAGTAGTCTCCATTAATTGACGCATGTGCACATCCTTCAGAACTCGTACGGTGGCTTGTGACATACTGCGTGTGGACAATACACCTGGATCTACAGTGGTGACATCATGCTCTTTTTTTCAGCTGGAGATTAATTAACAGTTTAAAGTAGCAGTCAAACTTCAAGGGTCACTCGACAAAAACAAAACAAAATAAGTTAATTTGTGGTTAATCAGAGGCACTCGACATGGTGGCTGGCATATGGCTGTGTGCTGAGTCCCATTTAACAGGAGTTTGAATGTGACTGGTTAATTCTGTGCATATCCCCATTTTTAAGAGGGTGTGCACTTTTTTCTTTTCACTTGAGTTGTACAGGTTATTGGTCAAATTATCTATTGATTTTTTTTTATTTTTTATGATTGATTTTGGTCTTTGGTCTTTTTTTCTTTCTTTCTTTTATCAAAAAAACCTAGAATTTAACCAGGGGTGAGTAGACGTTTTATGATCCAATGTAATTCTCCTTTGGTGAAATTTTATGACCCCTAAAATGTAATCCTTTCCTTCACTATGAAACATCTGGCAGAAACAAATTAAGTAAAATTTTAACACCTTGGTACTATTTCAAAGAGGAGCAACACAGAAGAAAAATCACAGAGCATAAGTGGGAATCATGTTTTGTATTGGGGGGATGTTTGATGAGATGTGTTCTAACTGCTCTGTCAACTGAGAGGAAGCCGATGAAGGCTGTCAAAATGAGTGGTCGCGATGGGGAGGAAATGAAGATGGAAGCAAAGTCACCTTTCCAAGTAAGCCAAGTATGATTGTGTTCCTCAATGTTGGTTCTGTGCATTGGCTTTTTTAATTTTTTTTATTTGTGTAGCTCTTTTTTATCTTACACATGCTTAACAATTTACAGGGTGTGCAGAATTATTAGGCAAGTTGTATTTTTGAAGATTAATTTTATTATTGAACAAAAAATATGTTGTCCATGAACACAAATGATTCATAAATATCAAAGTTAAATATTTTTGGAAGTTGGAGTGGGGCTTTTTTAGTTTTTGTATCTTTGGAGGATATCTGTGTGAGCAGGTGACTATTAACTGCGCATAATTATTAGGCTACTTAACAAAAAATTAATATATACCCATTTCACTTATTTATTTTCACCAGGGAAACCAATATAGCAACTAAAAATTTACAAATATACATTTCTGGCATTCAAAAACAGAACAAAAACAAATCAGTGAACAATATAGCCACCTTTCTTTGTGAGGACACTCAAAAGTCTGTCATCCATAGATTCTCTCAGTTTCTTGATCTGTTCATGATCAACATTGCGTGCACCAGCAACCACAAGCCTCCCAGACGCTGTTCAGAGAGGTGTACTGTTTTTCCTCTCTGTAGATCTCACATTTGATGAGGGACCACAGATCCTCTATGGGGTTCAGATCAGGTAAACAAGGAGGCGAGTCATTATTTTTTCTTCTTTTAGACCTGTTCGGGCCAGCCACGCAGTGGAGTACTTGGATGCGTGTGATGGAGCATTGTCCTGCTTGAAAATCATGTTTTTCTTGAACGATAATGACTTCTTCCTGTACCACTGCTTGAAGAAGGTGCCTTCTAGAAACTGACAGTAGGACTGGGAATTGAGCTTGACTCCATCCTCAACCTGAAAAGGTCCCACAAGCTCATCTTTGATGATACCAGCCCATACCAGTACCCCGCCTCTACTTTGCTGGCGTCGGAGTGGAGCTCTCTGCCCTTTACTGATCCAGCCACGGGCCCATCCATCTGGCCCATCAAGACTCTCGTTTCATAAAACCTTCGAAAAATCAGTCTTATGATATTTCTTGGCCCAGTCTTGACGTTTTATCTTGTGTGTGTTGTTCAGCGGTGGTCGTTTTTCAGCCTTCCTTACCTTGGCCATGTCCCTGTGACACACCTTGTGCTTTTTGGAACTCCAGTGATGTGAAATATGGCAAAACTGATGGCAAGTGGCATTTTGGCAGCTTCATGCTTGATTTTCCTCAGTTCACAGGCAGTTATTTTGCGCCTTGTTTTTTCAACACGCTTCTTGCGACCCTGTTGACTATTCTCAATGAAACGCTTGCTTGCTCGATGATCACACCTCAAAAGCTTGGCAATTTTAAGAGTGCTGCATCTCTCTGCAAGATATCTCAGTATTTTTGACTTTTCGGAATCCGTCAAATCTCTTTTCTGACCCATTTTGCCAAAGGAAAGGAAGTTGCCTAATAATTACACACACCTGATATAGGGTGTTGATGTCATTAGACCACACCCCTTCTCATTACAGAGATGCACATCACTGATATGCTTAATTGGTAGTAGGCTTTCAAGCCTATACTGCTTGGAGTAGGACAACATGCATAAAGAAGATGATGTGGTCAAAATACTCATTTGCCTAATAATTCTGCATTCCCTGTATGTGAACTATGCATCGATTTTGAAGAATGTAGGATACATTGTGCCAGTTTTATTTCAGCTAATAGTTATTGTAGAAAAACACAAACTGTTTTCTATGTTTGGTCATGTGACATTCGCAAGCTCAGACCTTAGGCACTGTGACGTCATTTTCAGTCGACAGCAAGTGGCAAAATGGCCTCCCACAAATGTTCATATTCCACAAATGCAATATTAATCAGAATATCTAGTTTAGGCTAATGTGGCTACACAGAACATATCATTGTAAAATATAGCTTATTTTTTTTAACTTCCATTTTAAATTTTGCCAGAGTTGAGTAGAAATACACCTCTTGCATAACGGTTAAGACTAAAGTGTGTAATGGTAAAAACATTAACAGCTTCACAGAGACTTCAGCAAGCGAGTTCCACAGTTTACATGTGTTGCCCTTTAAATGCTGCAGATACAAGTACACAAATGGGCCTAACATCTCAAACCTAGTACTCTCTTGTCATTATACAGTTGCAGTAATGGTGCAATTGCAATTGCAATTGCTCTAAGACTTTTACAAATACATACTGTACATATCTCAGAAATAATATTTATTTTGATGTCTGCTTTTGAGTAAATGCAAAATGGCTGCTATCTTGGCACTTCTGATTTCAGATCCTCTGGTTTATTGAGGCTTTCTCCAGATGCATTAATGGACAGCTCGGGTGACAAAAAAATAACTAAAAAAGGAACTCTAAAGACAGCATTAGTTTTAATGGAAAAGGCATAGGAGAAAAATCTTGCACTGTATATCCTAAAATCCAAATCCATTTGGATGCAAGTGTCACATTATGACACTTTTTTTTTGGGGGGGGGGGGGGGGGGTTCCGAACGCTTCCTCTGACATCTTTAACTTTTTTCTCTTTTTATTTTTTGTCTCTGTCTTAGGGCTAAACATTCTCTACTAGACCAGTGATTCATAAGTGTGATGGAAAACAGGAGTGGAAGATGCAGAAATCATTACTGTCAGATCTGATACTGACTTCCCTCTAAGGCAGTTCTATTCCTTGGACTATGTAAACCACGCAACAAATGTTGTGATCTATTCAGTGATGCTGAATTCAGAGCAGTATTTCCTGGAGATGTCCATTTTAGCATTTCAAAGTACTATGCAAGGTACAAGGGCTGGGTGAGAGCGCTGCTGGTAGGCCCTGCAGCCTTCTCTGTTTAGCCCTACACGATGGTCTCGACTCACACATATCAGAAACATCAGCCACAGTTAGAACATGATGTTATTTCATATGATAGCAGCTTTGCTGAGGACAACCTTGAACTTGAAATGCATCAAATTTGATGGATAGATCTCCTCTCATGCTTTACAAGAAGATACTTTGTCATCAAATTAACCCAAAGACATTTAGACGAATGAGAGTACAAGAAAAAAGAAAATGGGTGTTGTCTAGCATAGCTACCGACATGTATCCCCTTTTTCTCTCAAGTTCTACAATATGACCTGTTATGTCTCAGCCTTGCTGCGCCTTTCTAGCTGACCTGTATGGCATAACTGAAAGTAATTACTGAGAAAAAATATCAAAACATTGAATGGGCTCAACTTAAAAAAAACAAAAACAGCTAAATGAATTTGTGCTCAGTTGCAAAGGACAGGTACATCATCACTATCAAAGCTACTTTATGTTTGAACAAGACCAAGATCATTGTCATCATCACTATCCCTGGCAATAAACTCCTGAAAATATGTGACGGATGAAAAAATGCCCAACGTCGAACACCACACACCTCAGGGGAAATGTGTTGAGAAAGGAAAGCCAAAAAAGTATTTATTCAAGCTGGGGCTTTCTGTAATATTCTGAAGAGAATGTGGCAAGTGCATATTTGTTTATAAGCATGGATCTTTTTGCATGACCTCTCTGCAAGCCATTCTGATTAGTCCTATGCATAATAGTATGGAAACCAATGAATGAATGGTGGGTTAGTTTTGCAAATACGATAGAAACTCTATTTTTGCTAGTCAAAACCAACCCTCTATGTGCAACCTCTATGTGCAACTCTACCCTATATGTCTTATCACTTTGCAGGAACCCTACTTCAGTCACTCATTTCCCTAGAAAATAAAATAATAATTAATATTATATTATGATGATGATGTATTATATAAATTATTGTAACTATACATACCTTGTATGTTGTATCATGTTAATTAAATTTTGTTTGTTTCTTTGTGAGAATGTTCTAAATATAATTCTTGTTATCATGTCCATGCTGCATATTTGTAACGTATTTCCACAGACTTTTTTTTTCTGTGTAATAACAGTTATCCGATTTTGTGCAGACCACTGAGATTAAACATTGCTTTGTTTTTCAAAATAAGTTCCCATAAAAATCTAATTGTGAGTCAACACTTGAAAACCCTGTCAGGGTTCAAAAGATAGACTGGATGTCATTGGATTGTTTGTTATTACCATTTTGGAAAGTGTTACAATTCAATTATGTGGCATCATGTGGAAAATTCGAAATTTCTGAAATTTTCAGTTTACTGAAAATTTTTATTTCTTCAAGGTTTTTTGTTTGTACTACCATTGCGGCAAGACAAGAAAAGTCTATTTCCACATGGTAATCGCGGAAATGTCAAGATCAATTATATAAATGCGGTATTTAGTTTTGTGTTGCTGGGATGAATATACAGATTTATTGGGGATTTATGTATGAAATTAGCAGAGCCTGTTATTTGTTTGATGACTTGTTATCAAATTGTGCTTTCCATACACTCCCAGCTGACTGTGGGCAAAAGGCAGACTACACCCTGAAGTAGTCACCAGTCAGTTACAGGGAACACAGAGACAGACAACCATCTAAATTCAAATGTATCCCTACAGACACTGAGGTGTCTCATATACTTTCCAAAGCCCTTCAAATCTTTCAAAGGATATTCAATGTAACTCCCTACCTGTCATGTAATCATTGCAAATTCTCATTCAACTTTGTGGAAGGGTAAGGCATTCGGCCACACGTTTGTTAACACTGTAGGATGCCAACATTTTCCTTAATTTATCAGTAAATACTCTAATGCTAAAAATAATAACGTGAACAAATTATACAGAAAGTAAAAATCGATGAGGTTGTGCAGTAAGGTGCTGATAAATACGATTGTTTGGGCTTGGTGGAGCTGCGCGCCTCTGTTGCCATTTGTATAACTTTCAAACATTATTATGAGATCAGTTAATGTTAAAGTAACCTCATGGATTATGGATCTATCCCCTTATCTTACTTCAAAAAAATGATAGTACAAGTGATTAATTGTAATTTTTCTTTTCTTAATTTCTTGTATGAGTATATACAAATAGCAGGGAATCCATGCATACAAAAATCTCAGGAAGATATTGTAACAATTACCAAGAAGGAATGTTGAGTTGTTGCATTATGTTAATGACATATATTGTTCCCACAATGTTATTTTGGTCCCTGATATAAAAACACAGAACAGATCTGTGGCATGACACAAGAAAACCAGTTTATTCAATGCCATGACTATCAGCGCAGCTTTAGCAAATGGCACTTAACAGGAATGAGACGAGCCACTTTGATAGGGAACAAATAAAGTTGGCCGTGTTCACGCCCACAACGGCGCAAAATAGAATTTTGCTTTTTAATAAAATGCACTACGCTGTGCCCACTTGCACAGGTCTGCAAAACAAACCAAACTTAGTCCAGCCCACCCTCAAGCAGATTTAGACCACATGACAGACTTTGCATTGGGCACAAAAATAGAGCCAATTAATTAGTTCATCTATCACACAAGTGTATCCTATAAAGACATTAAAACCACCACTAATAGTAAAACATAAAAACAGTCTCAAAACTTTATTCTTCCCTTTTTGAGTCTGGTCCAACAACAACAAAAATCTAAGACAAAAAAAAAACTAAGTTACTTTTTTTATGCTTACAGAACAGAGCTCTCTTAAAGTATGAGTAAGTTATATGTTATAAGTTATACAGTATGTCATTTTATTTTATGCATCATGTGGACAAGTGGCTAGCATATCCATCTGACGGTTAGCTTACATGCTCCAATCCAAGCGTCATCCTTCCTGTGTGGGGTTTACATGTTCTCCCTGTGCTTGTATGGGTGTTCTCCAGATACTCAGTCAGGCTTCCTCCTAAATTCCCCCAAAATGATTTGGTTGATTGAAGACTAAATTGTCCTGAGGTGTGAATGTGAGTGTTAATGGTTCTTTGTCTTTATGTGCCCTGCGATTTGTTATCCAGTCCAGGGTTTACCCCACCTCTTGCACTATGTCAGCTGGGCTAGGTGAGCTAGGCCCCAGCTCACCTGGGACCCTAACAAACTGGATGGATTTTTTAAAATATAATAATAATAATAATAATAATTGATCATCTGTTTTGTGTTTTACAGATTTAGTTCATTTCTTGTAGAAGAGTGGGGATTGAAAAGGAAATGCATAGAGTTGAAACTAAACCATCTTCTGGAACATGTGGTAGAAATGGAGAGAAAAATGTGCAGGAAGTTTTATTTATATTCAGAATCATGAGACTGTCACTGTAGTCTACATAGTAATTATGGAAATGTTCAAGTACTCGAAAGTTTTATTTCAGAAATGCAAGCTATGCACTACACAAACTGTCAGATGCTAATTTACATATGTTGAGCAGTTTTCATTATTAGAATTAGTAACCTAATGGTCCATTTTGACCACATATTTTTCACTGTTTGTGGTTTTTAGAGGATGATTTCAATGCAAACATTTTCCAATTTCACGGCTATTTTTATTATAGAAATTGATTTATTTAGGCATGGTTTTATTACTTTTAGGCATAACATTAGGTTATGTTTATGTCTTCCATTTCAAAATTAAAAGTGTTGTTGTGAATGTTGATGCATTGTTTTCATACAGTATTTAGGATGAATTACCTCCTGAAAGTTTCAAAGATTCAAAATTACAATTACTTTTTGGATAAATGATGAATCTTTGCTATATTTGCAACTGCATGATACATATCACTTTAATCTGAGTAGTAATAGTGATTATTTAAGACATTACACAAATTACATCACCAAAGCTCACCATCATGTGTGATCAACACACTGTTTACAAACAGTGACGTGCAGTGAGCTCTATAGGTAGGCAGGCAATCGTAAATTGAGACGCACACACCAATTACAAATTTGTGTGTCGGCAGGCGAGTGTACAACGTATCCTAGGATGACCATATTTTCATTTCCAAAAAAAGAGTACACTCGGCCTGACTAATATACTTAAATGATAATCAGTTTAGTCCAAGATACAATATATTCAAACTATTTTAACGTATGCCTCCTCTGTATGGTTAGAAAAACAAAAAAAACATTACTCTTTTGAAGTCTTACTTGACAAAAATGATTATGACACAATGTTGTTAGCGCATTTTTTGTTCTGCAAACGAGTTATTGGGATGAGCGGGGTTCGTTATCCATCGCCTCCTGTGCAGCAGCTAAATAGTTTGCCACTCAGCTAAAGTTCTGGGCCACCGGTAAAGCCCAGGTCAGCATTGGAACGTAAGTTATGTACGTGAACTGGTCTGCCCGTCGTGGTAAACATGATGCATGCAATGCACTCTGCCTCCTATTTGCCGCACAACGAAATCTGGATCATTTCATTAAATTCCCCACAAAATCAAGCTAGCAATGCCAAACATCATATAAAGTGAAACAGCCAGTTAATCGAAGCACATCCACAAATTCAATCTTTCGTTTTGTACCATTCTTTGTGAAAAGAACAAATAATTCTTTGTCCCTTACTTTGCTGAAGATCCAGTAGCTAAGGCGTTGGTCTCCCATCCTTCAAAAGATTATGTTTTTCCTCAAAAGAAAGGCGTGAAAATAGTTTTATATTTTCCAGGAGTGGCGTCATCTTACCGGCGTACTCTAAGTGTGTTTTTAATTCACGAATGCACTGTGCAAGCGTACGAAGGCTGCGTAGCCATCTGCCTACTTGCGTAAAATACTTTTATACTGGCAAACTGACTACACATGCACGAACACACATCGCTACTCAGAAAGGACTTGTGAAGGCTTCGGAGCCGTGCGCCTTCAGCAGGTGAATTTTGCAGCATTTTTGACTGCAGGCCAAAAAAAGTCATGAGTCCTTTTTAATTTAGCTATGAAAATCACCAAATAATGTCACTTTCAAACCTATATAGGTAGTGTAGGCTGTCTGAAATGCAAAAAATAATTTAAATAAATAGAAGAAGCCAAATAGTTTCATTTCAGCCTTGGTCAGGCAATCCCTGCCCTGACTGCACAAATATTCACTATATGCCAGGTCCGGGCAAAATAAGGCCGGGGGCCATATCTAGCCCACCCACAGTCTCTGATTGGCCTTTACAGAAACCAAAATAAAATATAAAATATGCATTGCTTTTATTTTGAAAGTAGAGATTTTATTTTATGTGCACACGTGTGGACATTGAACCAGCAATAGAGAGCAAGAGCTAGTCTCCAACTTGAGTCTAATTTTTCGTTTTCGCTATATTGAGGGATTCCCCTCCACCTCTTTAGCGACTATTAAAAAAAAAAAAAGATACTGGACGATTCTGCTAATTATGCTCATCATGCAAATTACTCAATGTGAAATTTGGCATCTGGCAGTATATGTATGCTGTTGATCCATTAACATTACCACAATAAAACTTTGGGGTACTAGTTAATTCTCGGTTCACAATGGGGCTTTATGGGCTTTTTTTCACAAGCTGTTCTGCACAGGTTGTACACTTTTAACATGTTAAATTGTTTGATTAATTAAGTAAATGAGGTTTCACATTGTTATCCATCAGTAATTGATAAGATTATTTTTGATGTTTGGTTTTGTTGTGTTTTTTTCATTTAACGCTGCATATTTGTCACTGAGTTATTTTTTTATTTATTTTTTTCAGGCTGAATCTTTCAGGCTCTTCACAATCATAGTTTGAAAAGATCATAATTCATTAAGATGTTGGACAAAGGGTATTACACTGTAACACAACCCATGTAGACTTAAGATATTTGAATACTATTCTTTGTCTTTCTTTACTTTTATGAATTAGGGACAATTGTGTATTATAATCCAAACTACAAAAAAATATATATTTATTGTAATGTAGCTTCAGTACAACATCCCAATTATAAATAAATTATACTTCTATATTCTTTGTCCAACATCTTTTATATTCTCATGATAATGTTGTGCATAATAAACTTTCTTACAGTGAAGATTTATTATTTAATTATTATATTGTTTTGTTCTGTGTTAGATGCTATTATTTTGCCTTCCTAATTCTTGATCATTCTTCTGCAGTAGAAATACATGAGCTGTCAGCCTTATTGACACAAGGATAAGAAAGCATGAGAGAGAATTCAAGATGAGGGTCTTACCTCCATAAATAACTTGTGTTTATGCTGAATACAACTTTAATGTCACATAATGGAATGTGACAAACTTAGATACAGTAAATCGAAAGTATCGATTTAAAATGTATTTCATATTGACTGAATAAATAGGAAATATAGAAAAATGGAATGTTTATTATTTATCTTTTATATTTTTGAAACCTGCATAGAACAAAACTATAATAGTTACTTTGTAAAAGAATCTTTAAAAAACAACAACAACTGTTTCAAAACATGGAAACTGACTGTGAATGCTGATTTACCCTTTGCAGATAAAACAAAAAGCCAGACAAACAGAATAATGTAAAACCCTTATTGGAGTTTGAATAAGTATGTGAATTAAAAAAAAAAAAAAACAAAGAAAGAAAGAAAAACGGGAAAAATAAAGCTTATTGCAATATTTTCCATTTGTGTCTTGTGCTTTTATTTCACATTCCATTGCACCAACAGCAAGTTTCCCCTACAACACCCTCTAGTGGGCATAATTTTTTATTTATTTTGATAGATAGATAGATAGATAGATAGATAGATAGATAGATAGATAGATAGATAGATAGATAGATAGATAGATAGATAGATAGATAGATAGATAGATAGATAGATAGATAGATAGATTCCATTCAAAAAGTCAAACTTTCATAGATTATATATTCAGGGCCAAATATTTTAGCGATTTCAACTACCTATTTGTTTATTTTTACATTATTTGTGCTTCCAGCTCCAAAAAAATTGAATAATGTGAAGAAATCACCATGTATACTTCCCAGTGTTTTGCATGCAAATAAAAGTATGGATGGACGGATGATATTTTCAAAACAATATGTCAATTTTGAGTTTTGGATTTCCTTTGCCTTATTAACTGTCTTGATATGCTGTGGCACTGCCTGGGGGTCCTGCAAGCCCAGGCTTTCTTGATGCTTGCTGTCAGATCTTTGTTTTTGGGTTTCCTGGCCCTCATTTTCCTCTTGGTAGTACTTTATTGTGGCCCTAGTTTTCCTCTTGTAATACAGTACTATCAAATTAGGGCTACCAGACCCCAAAACAAAGAGCAAGCATCAAGAAAGCCTGGGCTTCCAAGACCCTCAGGCATTGCCACGGCGCATCGAGGCAGTGGTTAGGGCAAAGGGAATCAAACCAACTATTGAAGATTGAGATGTCGTTTTGAAAATACCATCGATCCATCCATCTTATTTCCCCCTTGCAAAACACTGGAAGTATGCATGGTGATTTCTTCATTTTATTAAATTTTTTTGACATCCTGTTTTCATTGGTTTTATGAACTGGGAGCCCAAATAATGTAAAAAATAAACAAATAGGTAGTTGAAATCACTTAAGTTGTGGGCCCTGAATATATAATCTATGAAAGTTTGATTTTTTGAATGGAATTATGGAAATTATTCAACTTTTCGAGGATATTCAAATTTTTTAACTAGCACCTGTATTTATACAGCACATTTCATATAGGGCAACTCAATGTGCTTCACAAATACAGAATTAACAGAACAATTGAAGATGTTCACAGAACAAAAAGGACAAAAATAACTTCATAAAGTCACCAAAAGAATATATTGATAACATTTAAGCACATTTGAACACCAAAATTAGATGGGATGGATGGAACCAAAAGATTTAAAAACATATAAAAACAAAGGAAAGAAAGAAACAATAGCTTACTGAAATTACTAAAAGATTGGGTTAAAAAATAATAATAATAGTAATCCAACGAGGATATTGCCTGTGATGTTGATGAAATTTGCTGGTCAGATCTATCTAGGCCAGGGGTAGGGCAACCCCAGTCCTAGAGAGCCGCAGTCTTGCGTGTTTTAGATGTCTCCCTCCTCCAACACAGGTCATTCAAATGATCAACTGATCAGCAAGCTTTTGTGCACAAGGAATATACCTTACTGCGAATTCCGAGATGACGTCACAAGTCAAGATGGCCATCAATTTGGTGAACGAAATCTACAAACCCAATCCCAAAAAGTTTGGACACTATACAAATTGTGAATAAAAACTGAATGCAATTATGTGGAAGTGCCAAATTGTAATATTTTATTCAGAATAGCACAGGTAAAAAGTTTAAACTGAGAAAATGTATCATTTTAAGGGAAAACTATGTTGATTTTAAATTCCATGGTGTCAATAAATCTCGAAAAAGTTGGGACAAGGCCATTTTTACCACTCTGAGGCATCTCTTACAACAGTCTGCAAATGTCTGGGGATCGAGGAGACAAGTTTAGAAATAGGAATGCTGTCCCATTCTTGTCTAACACGCATCTCTCTAACTGTTCAACTTGGGCTTCCTTTGTTGCACCTTCCCCTTTATGATGCGCCAAATGTGCTCTATTAGTGAAAGAAGTGGACTACAGGCTGGCCATTTCAATACCTGGGTCACTTTTCCTACGCAGCCACGATGTTGTAATTGGTGCTGCATGTGGTCTGGCTTTATCGTGTTGAGAAATGCAAGATCTTCTCTGAAAGTGATGATGCCCCGATGGGAGCACATGTTGTTCTCAAACCTGACTGTACCTTTCTGCATTGACGATGCCTTCCCAGATGTGTAAACTGCCCGTGCCACACGCATTCATGCAATCCTATACGATCACAGATGCAGGCTTCTAAACTGAGTACTGATAACAACTAGGGTTGTCCTTGTCCTCTTTGGACAGTATGATATAGCGCCCCAGTTTTCCACAAAGAACTTCGAATCGTGATTCCTCTGACCACAAAACAGGTTTCCACTTTGCCACACTCCATTTTAAATAACCCCTGGCCCAGAGAAACGCCTGCGCTTCTTGGTCTGCTTTGGAAATGGCTTCTTCTTTGTACTGTAGAGTTTCATCTGGCAATAGCAGCTGGCACGGTGGATTGTGCTCACCCACAATGGTTTCTGGAAGTATTCCTGAGCCCTTTCTGTGATTTCCCTTACAGTAAGTATTCCTGTTTGCGGTGTAGTGTCGTTTAAGGGCCTGAAAATTATGGGCATCCAGTATGATTTTTCGGCCTTGACACTTAAACACAGAGATTGTTCCAGATTCATTGAATCTTTAGATGATGTTATTCATTGTAGATAATGATTACTTCAACCTTTTTAAATTTTTTGCTGGTAACGACAACATTGGAGGAATTGGTGATTCCCTACCCATCATCGCTTCTCGCACTCCGAGAAGCTCCTTTTATACTCTAATCAAGTTGCCAATGGACCTCTTTAGTGGTAACTGGTCTTCCAGCTGTTTTTGCAAGTGCAATTGACTTTTCCAGCCTCTTATTACTACCTGTCCCAACTTTTATGAGATTTGTTGGCACCATGAAATTTACAATCAACATATTTTTCATTTAAAATTATACACATTTTCTCCATTTAAACTTTTGACCTGTCATCTATGATCTATTCTGAACAAAATATTGAAATTTGGCACTTCCACATAATTACATTCAGTTTTTATTCACAATTTGTATGGTGTCCCAACTTTTTGGGAATCGGGTTTGTTTCTGCTCATTGAAAAGCATTGGACTTTGGATTGTTGTCATTTGATTTGTGTGGATTATTTCAAAATGTGCTGAGATGACGTTTGTATGATAGTCACAGGAAAAAGCATTACAATCTGTCGTTTGTTTTCACCTTGGAAAGGAAGCATTTGCATTATGTTGCATTGGGGACATAAAAAAATGCCAGAATTTTGGTCAATGTCAATGTCAATGGAAGTTTTTAAATAAACATTTGTATCGTTAGTTGATGTTGTCTTTTGGATGAATTAGTAATTTGATCGGCGCTTGAGGAAATCGTAATTCCCTCAATCGCCTATAGGGGCACCACGTTCTGTTTACTTTCAGTTTTGGAGAAACACAACGAATAAAATCCAAATCCTCATTTATTTATTCATAATCTGAAGTCGCCACATTCAATGTTCGTGGGTCTTTGTATTAATAAAATAATTACTAATCCACTCGGACACAAGCATGATTTAAACTGAACTAAATTTAGAAAAACATGCATTTATTCACTACGGTTACACATACAGAATCAAAACACTGCCTACCTAACTATCATATGGTGAAAAGAAAGGGGATAAAAAATAAAGCTAATAGAAATAAGAAAGGAACAATTTAACGAGGTAGAAAGGAAAGATTTGACTTGCCAAATCTGTGAGATATTTGAAATGGAAGTTGCACCAGCGATATGTCAAATTGGCTATGAGACGTGCAACTTACTGGAGTGAGTTGAATCGAGCTAGCGGAGGGAAGGTCGATTGAAGAAAAAAAATTGCTCCCAAAAAGGCTAGGCAAAAATAAAATACATAAAAATATTCCACAGTTGGATGAGGTGCGTTGAAGCTCGGGCTCAAGGTGGATGGCGCTTTCAGGCGAGGGCGAGTTGTACTCTCGGCGCGCGAGAAGATCCGCGTATCCGCTGCCCAAATCCCGCTGCTGAGGCTGAGATCCGCTGCGTGCCTGCGTCCCGAGGTAGACCAGCCGTTGAACCAGCTCGCGCCGCGACGGGACGCTCGGAGGATGGAGCAGGTACAGATTGACGCGGGTTGCGCACTGCCAGAGTCCAAACTGTCATTGCTGGGTGACACACAGGGTCACGGAAAAATTATTCTGCGACTTTGTACCACAGAGGTGGGATGAAACACACAAAAAAAATAAAAATAAAAAACAAAAAAGTCCGTCTGGCAGGAAGGCGCACGCTGGGGTTTGGAGCACGCCGGCGGTTCGGTGCGATCGCCAAGTCCGAGACACTTGGTCGTTCAGGGAACAGAGATGCCACGTGGTTGAAAAACGTGGCACGGCACCGGGGAGTCCTTTTGTCAGTTCTGGGCCAGACGAGGTGAAAAAGGTGAATGAAGCAGGAACATAGGGCCGGAAACGAGAGCGCTAAATAAAGGTCGCGCCGGCTGTTTTTAGGGTGTGTCCGTCAAAGGGGGTGTGAGCCGTCCCTCTTTTTGGCTCAACCCAAGTCAGAGACTTTTAAACTCCAACTTATTTAAAGAATTAAGAATGAAATTTGGTCAGGCTGGCAAGTCAAGTTCTTCCAAGCAAAACATGTTATCATTACACATATCACCTCATAACGCATCATGAGATCATTTGTTTTTTAACTAAATAATCTCTGGGTTTACAATCATCATTCCTGTTGAAATACATATGACCTTTCTTTTTCCTAGACATACATGATGTGAAACATTCAGTTGTGCGTAAATTTGCTTGTATGTGATGATTTTTTTTTATGTGAAATGTGGAAGATTGCTTTGTGGGTTATAGCTGTTTCATGTGAGG
The DNA here is from genome assembly GCF_051991255.1 of Vanacampus margaritifer. Classification (NCBI taxonomy): domain Eukaryota; kingdom Metazoa; phylum Chordata; class Actinopteri; order Syngnathiformes; family Syngnathidae; genus Vanacampus; species Vanacampus margaritifer. The sequence continues at coordinate 55,761,871 of NC_135433.1, forward strand.
CCAGTTCCGATCATAACCACTTGAAGGCGCTATGGTCACGTGTAACCTCCAAGAAGGCTGGAATGTACTGACCAGGATTCCAACGGACCTTTTGGCCCATGTTGTTTTATGACGTTTACAAGAGTTTGCAGACTGCCAGTCTGCAATATCAGCAGGGGTGAAGATGAAGCTTTCCGATAAAATACTTTGGTGCCATAAACTCGTGGTTCTGGCTGGTGAAAAACAAACACTCTGGTGACATGGCCTGTGGTTGACTTCCAAAGATTGTAATCTCTTTTGGACTGTCTCTGGCCTAGGTAGAAAGGGGGAGAGCGAAGGCATCTCACCCCACCCTAAGGTTGACTAAGCCCATATTTCCAAGAGTGAAATGTTTAGGGAAGGAAGAAAAACAAATTGAGGGTGACTGGTCTATAATTATTACACATAACACACACGTAATAAATGCCACGGACTTCCGACTCCCGCCTCCTCCATGGCATATAGTCCATAATCAATAATACCCCACAGCTAGTTTTAATAACAGCCTATTAGGGCAATGTTAAATCTCTTGTCCAGTGAACTCTTAACCGTGGTACAGAGACTGAACAGGCACGTTCTCTTTTCGTTGCTTTCGCACAAACTTTATTTCCTCTTTTCACCAATGTACAGTGCGCTCAGAGCAAGCTCCACCACATCCATTTACTCCCTTGGACCAACACCGCCCCCTGTGCCAAAAGCGCGGCACCGCAACACTATCTCCCATAATAGTACTCTTTAAAGGGCCAGGCTTAGCCTGTAACACTACCCCCACTCTGGATGACTGTTAACCTTTTAACATCACTCGAGGATGTCAAATAAACCAATTCCTAATGGATTTTAGCACACATAGGCATTAAATATTATATCCCTATTCAGTAACAACTACTCACGTATCTCTGAAGGCACTAGGTATTAGCACAAGTTGCAACATGTAGAACACAAGAAACATCACTTAAAAGTGCAGGAACAGGGACAACAGGAACACAGGAACAATAACAGTAATTACAATACCTTTTTTTTCTCTCTCTCTGAGTAGGACAGCGATCCGCCTACACCCAGACTCTGGCATGAATGCTTTTGCAGCTGTGTCTAGTGACTAGCCCAGTCACCGAACATATCCGGTGCTTTCCTGGTCCTAGGCGGTGGAACCCGTGGTGAGAAGATCATAAAACGGCGTCCTCTTGCCCCCCGTGCCAATGGTTAGGTACCAGCCCTGTTCTGCAGAGGCTGTGCAGGAGGTGGACTAAGGTTCAACGACACAGGTGACGTGAAACCAGTAATGAGTGTTAAACTATGATATGTGTGCGTGAGGCGTACTAGCATCTCTGTGTTCAAATGTCTGGACGAAGCCGCTCTGTCACACATGGGCTAAGTGACTTCTCAACCAAATAGCACCATGTTAGGGTTGAGTCCAGTAGAACTATGTCGGGTGGCTCTGTAAGCCATGACTGCATAGGGAAGCATCAAATCCCAATCCCAGTGGCAATTCTCTGCGGTGGCTGCCAGTGTTTTTTGTAATGTGGCGTTGAAGCGCTTCACTTGCCCGTCTGACTGTGGGTGAAAAGGGGTAGTGTGAGTCTTTTCAACCCCTAGTAACTGGCACATGCTCTGAAAGGCAGCCAATTCGAAATTGGTCCCCTGATCACTGTGTATTGTATATGGAGACCCATATCCACATACCCATTCGGACACAATATTTTCAGCCACTGTCAACGCCCTCTCGTTAGGGACAGGGTAGGTTTCCACCCACTTGCTAAAATATCTTGGACAACTATTATGTAACAGTTGTGTCTGTCAATTTCATTTAAAGGCTCCATGAGGTCAACTGCGATCCTCTCCATGGGGAATCCAACCCTCACAGTGCTGCCCAGGGCAGCCTGTGGCGTCTTCTTTGGCCGGGCCTTAGCGGCACAACTGGTGCATGTGCGGCACCACAAATCACGTCGTCCCTCATATTGTACCAATAGTATCTCGTCTTGATATGTGCGAGCATTCTTTCCCCCCCAAAATGACCCCCGACTGGCCCATCATGCATCTGTTCCATTACAGCTTCATGTAATGTGTGGGGCAGGAGGATCTGTGGTTAGTACGTTTTACTCTCCGGGCAGAAAAACGTCCTAAGTGACACTCCCTTTTTAATTAATAATCTTTTCCATTGTGACCAGTAAGCCTTTGTGGCAGGACTGAGGGCCGCAATGAAGGACCACGGTGGCCGGTTCTCTCCACTGGCTACCCAATGCAATGTCAGAGTCATTCTTTTGGGCAGTGCCGAGCTGCCCTAGAGTCCAACCCTGGAACAAGCTAGTCTGTTGTGGTTCACTTGCTCTGTGGACACTTGGTAGAGATGGGACGTTTGACACTGAGACTCCGGAGCATGTGTCAGCCGAGTGAGACAGACTGCTCGAAACAATGTATCAAAAGCCCCGATGAAACCTCCGTGATCACGTGCTGATGACGTATGCGGCTTTATGCGCGCTAATGAGATACCGGAAATTACGTAACTGATTCAAACCTTTTGGCGCGGTGTCAGGCGCACAATTCCCTCATGTAGATATTTGCTTCACTTTATGTTCACCTGGAAAAGTTAGTTATTCGGTATGTTTCCAACAAAAATACTCCCACAATGATGCATTTGAAGTTTCCAATTATGCATTATTTTTAAATCGTGTGTAGAAGATACAGGCTTGACCCAAGTATTTTCCACCGAGTTGCTATAAGCGCCTCTCCAAGACCCTCAGTCACATCTCCCAAAGACTGATGTTGAAATACTTGTCATCTGACTTCACAGCGCACTTGTGTCATATCCAAATCATGTTTATAAAATTTGAATGAGTAACAGGACATCACATTCAACCATAGTACTGGTACAGTGTCAAAATATTGCAACACTTCCATGTGTACCTGATGATCATTAGACCAAAACAAATGTAAGACTGAATGTACTGGTGTTATGTTGGAATATAAATCAATCAGGCGAATCACTTTGAAGATTATAGCTGCTATGACTCTAGCTGACCACCAGATGTCACCGGTACGATCTATCTTATGGGGCTTTGAAACTTCGACTCTTTTTCCAAATCAATCAGCCGAAAGCCTCAAAAGCTTCACAAGGCTTCATTGTCCCATCTCTAACACTTGGACAGGTGGAAACAGTGCTACTTCTCGTGCCGGCCATCCCCACTACCCCCACTAGAGGCTGCTCTGTGGTGAATGTGAAAGACTCGGCTACTGGGGCGGGGTCAAACAGTTCACACTGCACAGCTTTGTCCTGGCACCTGTCATTGATGAGTTCCGGGTCTTGTACAGTACATGGGCACGACTCCCGACACAGTCGCCTAGAAAGCGCATCAGCATTTTGGTGGATTTTACCTGGGCGGTGAACAACGGTAAAATCATACTCAGCCAGCTTTTCAAGCCGGCGGGCCAGCTGACCCTCAGGTTCTCGTAATCGGGTTAGCCAAAGAAGGCTAATGTGGTCGGTTCTGAAGGGCCGGCCCAGTAGGTATCTGAAACTTGAGGTGAAAAGTACAACAGCCAGAAGCTCTCTACGGGTCATACAACAATTTTGTTCAACCTCTGCCAGTCGCCTGCTCCCATAGGCTAACACGCTCTCCTCGCTCTCCTGAACTTGAGAGAGGACAGCTCCAATCCCACCATCACTAACGTCCGTATCGAGAAACATTTCCCCTTTTTCAAGGGGGTAGCCAAGGACAGGTGTGGTAGTTAATAGTCTCTTTAGTTCATCAAAGGCCTGTTGGCATTTTTCAGTCCAGCTAAAGCGGGCTTATGTTTTGGGGTCAGTTCATGCAACGGCTGGGCCACTGAAGCAAAATCAGGGATGAAACGTCAGTAATAAAATGCTAGCCCGACAAACTGCCTCACTTCAGACGCATTCTTGGGCGTGGGCTGGTCCCTCACCTTCTTGGTCTTTTGGGGGTCAGCGGCAACACCATGAGCGGAAACAATATGACCCAAGTAAGCCACCTCCGCTCGGAACAGACAACACTTGGATGGCTTAAGTTTTAGGTTTGCTTGACGAAGACTTGAGAAGACTTGCTCTCGACGCTCTATAATTTGTATAATTTGTGATGGCTCACGCCCCAGGACCACTATGTCATCCAAGTAAACTAGACATGTCTCCCAGTGTATTCCTACTAACACTCGATCCATCAACCTTTGGAAAGTGGCCAGGGCATAACATAATCCAAAGGGGCTTCACATTCCACTCAAAAAGTCCTTTACAAGTACAGAAAGCTGCAGCCTTATGAGCCCTAGGTGTCATTTGTACCTGCCAGTACCCCAAAGTCAAATCAAGTGTGCTAAAGTACCTGGCGGTGTACAAGGTGTCCAATGTATCTTGGATGCGAGGCAGGGGATACGCGTTCTTGATGGTTCTTTCGTTGAGCGGCCTGTAATCCACGCAGAGCCTTGGGGACTTGTCCTTTTTTACCATCACGAAAAGCGCAGCCCAGTTGCTGTTGCTAGGCAGAACTACACCCGGATCAAGGCTTTGTTGGAGCTGTTGGTGCCAGCTGCTTTTTGGCTGCCATTTTGGAAGGAGGCTGCTTAACAGTGGTTTGGATATCATGTTGTACAACGTTGGTGCGGCCGAGATCAGTAGGCAGCATATGGACAAGTTTGTAGCAATCCCCCTCCGACAGGCCGAAGAAGCTCTCCATATACAGGTTCTGCAAGGGAGAAGGAACATATATGGGGTTAGTAGACCCCTCAACCAATACCGAGGCTGATGGGGGCTCCTGAGTGCCCACCACCACCGTTGGAGGACACCTGCCACAGCCCCTCTCCTCAGGGTGACTGGTGTAGCCCCGGGGTTGTTAAACTCAAATAGGGATGCACGTGGATCCTCGTGGCTGCACAACAACGTGGGTACAACAACGTACCAGGACGCCATGTCGCTCGATGAAGGTCTTAGTGGGGCTTAGCAGGTCGCCACTGTCGGTGGAGGGAAGGCAGGACCAGGTGCATTGTTGGCTGTCAACCAGGGTCGTAGCGTGGAACTCTCTTGTTGAAGAGGTTTATTTCTTTTTGACCGTAGTCCAAGCAAGCACGGGCCTGACGCAGGAAGGAGTGCCCCAGGATGACTTCAGTACTTTTAGCAGTGTCGGCCATAATGAAGTTCACATCCGTCATTGTGCTCCCCACGAGAACAGGCAGTACAACTTCACCCAAGACTGCTAACCCTTGGGGCCCTATCCGCTGCAGGACCTTGGCAGTAGATGACTGGACGATGGGCCGGAACTGAGATGGAATAGAGTTGTAGTGGTGTAGGGACAAGACGTTTCTTCGGGCACCAGGGTCCAGTAAAACTCCCAGTTTCAGTCCATGTACGACTATCTGAACGCACATTTCTTCCTTCTGGCCTTTACTGCACACAATCACTTCACTGGCATCGTGAGATGGGTTTTGAATAAAACACAGGTTGTCGGGGGCGGCGTGAGGACGGACACTGCCTCTGTACATGTCCCACACCGGAAAATTTTTAACAGACGACCTCTTCTTTGGCCGCTCCACTGAAGATGGCCTTATTAGGACGATGTTGGCGACGCCTGGTCACTAGGGGTGTGAATCTCAGCACTGAGGACGATTCGATACGCATCTCGATGCACTGCCAACGCTACGATACTTTAACTCATTCACTGCCATTGACGGCTATAAACGTCAAAAATTCATTTGAACTATTTATTAGTTTCACATTTTTTTCTACTTTTGTTTACAAAAGAATGAAAACCTAGAACAATTTTTACTGTACATTCAGAACAGATATAACATTTGTGATTAATCGGGAGTTAACTAGTGATGCCATGTGATTAATTACGATAAAAAAATGTAATCACCTGACACCCCTAATTTTTAATAATCTTTTCTTTAAAAAAAAAAAAAAATAAAATAATTGTAATTATCAACCATTTCAGTGTGTACGCCGCCTACAATTAAAAAAAAATTATCACAGAAAGAAAAGATTAGTAAATATTAGGGGTGTCAGACGATTACATTTTTAATTGTAATTAATCACATGACTTCAATAATATTAATAAATTATAGGTTTTCATACTCTTTTTAACAAAAGTGGGAAAAAAAGTGAAACTAATAGAAATAGTTCAAATTAATTTTTGACGTCTATAGCCGTCAATGGCAGTGAATGAGTTAACGATACATGGAATTTTCTGGCGATACGATGCGATACGATTAACCGTCTTCACGACGCGATACAATGCGATAATCATTTAGTTCAAATCAATGCGATCCGATACAATATGATGCAATTTGTTGCGATACGATGCGATTCAACATGATGCAAATAAGCAAAGGGGAAAATGAAAAAAATATATAAAAAAATATGAAATTCAGTATAGTACAACAAAAATTATTTGGCTTTATTCTTCATAGGCAGTAAGTAGATTTAACAAAAATGCTGTTTTTGTCATCTTAAAAACACTCAATGAGTGACACTAACAATAGTGCAATCAATGTTTGTTCATATTCCTGTCTGCAAAACATACTGCTTATATGAACTCACTGTGAGGTAGGCTAATACAGTATTAAGGAGCAGAAAGTGCAAAACAACTTATACCCTTTCACAATTGGATTTTGTGCAAATAAAATGTAAACAATTTGGCATCTGAAACTCACAGCTGCTGCTATAGTGTAAACACAGACTACTCTCACTGAGTGTCTCATTACGAAATGTTGATAATGATGAAAAAGAAAAGAACATGAAAACATATTTCTGCAAATACCACTCAATGTCAACACCTCACTTTGTGATGCATTTCATATGGTGCTGCTTCAGGTTTTTTTAGATTATTTGTTTTTTTCTGATTAGTTGGTCTACATGTTCAGGAGAAAGCCGACTGCACTCTGCTGTTATAATGTCACCTGCTGTGCTGAACACTCGTTCACAGGGGACACTTGTTGCAGGGATGGACAAATAGCTCCTGGCCAATTTTGAAAGCAGTCGAAAATCCACTTGTTCTTCCCACCACTGCAACACATCACCATTGACATCTAACCCATCCCTCCCCTTGTATTTTGTTATTTCCTCCTTAGCTTTCTCCCTTATGGTCTTCTCTGGTACTGTAGGAGCGAGGAAACCTCCAAGCAACTGGTCCATGACTGACTTTTTCTTGGGAGGCTCTGGCTCATCATCTAGGTTAGACAAGGCAAAGCAAGACAGAACAAAAGAGACATGAGTCACAGCAATATCCATCCATCCATCCATTTTCTTGGCCGCTTTTCCTCACAAGGGTCGCGGGGGTGCTGGAGCCTATCCCAGCTGGCTTCAGGCAGTAGGCGGGGTACACCCTGAACTGGTTGCCAGCCGATCGCAGGGCACACAAAGACGAACAACCACACTCACATTCACATCTAGGAACAATTTGGAGTGTTCAATTAACCTGCCATGCATGTTTTTGGAATGTGGGAGGAAACCGGAGTACCCGGTGAAAACCCACGCAAGCACGGGGAGAACATGCAAACTCCACCCAGGAAGGCCGAAGCCCGGACTCGATCTCACGTCCTCTGCACTGGGAGGCGGACGTGCTAACCAGTCAGCCACCGTGCTGCCTCACAGCAATATCTCTACAATAATATCACAAACACAAACAACAACAAAAAAATAGACAGTATAATGCACATCCCCCTCTGGGTGCAGATACATTAACAGAAATTATAAACAATAGCACAGTCTCATAACTCACTTTGTAGTGCTAAAAAAAAAAGTCACAGCTAGCTGCGTGAACCTGTTCTTTTGTTTACAATAATATCAGCATATTAAATTAGTTATTAGTTAAACTATCATATGACTGAAATACAATATCATCATCACACCTATTTTCAAATCAATGCACTATTATAGATAACAAAACCAAGTCCCACAACAAACCTATCTAATCTTCCTCCGTCTCCTCCACATCATTTTCATTGTCTTCCTCCTCTTCCTCCCATCTTCTTTTGCTTGAGCTGGCTCTCATCATCTAGCATACCATCAGCCCTTGCCTGACAATCAGCTGAGCAGAGAGCTCATCATCATCATTTAGAAAAGCCAACTTGGACAAGTGTTGAAAACTAGCATAAGTAATTTATTTTCCATGTGAAATAAATAAATACATATACTGTAACCTAATTAGAACTAAAACAGAAAATCCTGAAGTGAGACAGAAAATAATAAGAGTAAAACTAACTGCTACTAATATTGTATTTCTTACCATATCATCCACTTGGTCTGCTATCCTCAGGAATATCACGTCTTTTACAGTGTTGTCAGTAGTGATGGGAAAATGAAGCCTCATGAAGCACTTGTGATATTTTAAGACAAACATCATTCAATACAAATGGCCCTTTGATGTGGAAATAAAGTGAGCCAGATATGCTGGCACTCTGACAGATCAAACAAAGTTTTACACAGGAATCATTTTTAACACATTCTTTCCTCCAGAACAGATGATTAATTACGTGAGATAAAGAGGAAGGAAGAATCTTCAAACGTTCCGTCACATTTAGTACACTCATCAAGCTTTACTGAGGAAGTTAATACAGTTATGACTTAAATCAAAACAGTTATAATTAAATTAAAACAACAAAATGTCAACATTCCCTCAATCGGACTCGAGAGAGTCCGACACAAACAGATAAACATTTCAGAGAAAAATTCCAGCGGGATCTTCGTCCTTTCGTCGGATGTCGCAACAGTGGGCTCCTTTGGGGGAGCGATAGACTCAATCATCATATAAGAAGACTTATTTTGTATGTCCTGTTTTTCAATAGCAGTGGTAATAATTTTTTGGCAAAGGGAACAAACACATGGAATACAGCAACACCCGTAAATGGTTAACAAAGCAGCAAATACAGCGATAGATATCAAAATAGAGGAAACTAAAGTTTTATAGCGCCCAAACACATCCATCCAATTATCCCATACAGTAGTATCCACACCTGAATGTTCTTTCATTTTCTTATTGAGTGTACGCAGCCCTTCAATTGCAATAGTCAAACTTCCATCGGGTGCAGTGTTGTTAGGAATGAAGGTGCAACACTGATCTCCAAACATTGAGCAGACTCCGTCCTTTTCTGACAGCAACATTTCTAGTGCAATTCGGTTTTGGAATTCAATCAAAGATGTGGCAGCCAACTGGCCGTGTACAGCCTCAAAACCACATTGAATCCAATTTCCCAGCCTTTGTACATTATAATGTACATAATTAATTCTGTCTACGTTTTTGTTAATGGTGCACCACCAGCAAATTGTAGATTTGAACCCTGAGAGTACTTGATCAACTAATTTGTACTCATCTGGCACACCTCTTGGTACTCCAATTGCATCAATGTAAGTGGGAACATTCTGCTCTTGCCAAGAAGACCGTTTGGTTTTTCGAAAAGGAGGAAATTTGGGTTCCCAATTATCAATCATTTTTAGAAGGTTATCAACAGAGGTGGGGTAGATTTGTACTGGCAGTAGGAGGGTGATGAGAGCACAATATCCTGTTTTATTCAAAGGCAATTTATCAAATATTCTGTTATCGCCACACCACCACCATATGCCCCCTCTAGATTGAGGTTGGAACATTTGTGCCACGTCTATTGCCGAAATGCAGTGAGTGATGTGATTTAGTTCTCCCAATTGTTCTCCTGTTCCTGACATTTTAATACATGAGAAATTACCATTCGCAACTTTGTTTGAAAATATTGATTTGTTTTTCTGCCATTTTACGAGGGGATACACCTTTTCCCATTTAGAGCAATTAACATTGGGGACAGTTTTATTCATAAGTTCCATTACACATTGATCCTCTATTTTAGCCGGGATTACTCGTAATAAAGGTCGTGGTCCTACACATATCACACAGTTTTCGTTAGTGGCACGGACCACTTCGTTAGCCAGCAGTAGCCAATTGTTACTGCTGCCGGACAACCCTGTCGTAACACGGAACCACTCATCTACACCATCGAGCGGTACGCTAACAGCTTTCAACCCGGTCACCTTCATGTATTTAGTCATTTTTGGTTGTTCTAAGTTACCCATAGTCTTATTGACACAAACTAAAATGGGAAAATAGGGGTCAGCTCCGGTGAACCATGCCCATAGTAATAATCCCCAACAGGAGGTGTTATATAGAGTTGCATTAGGCGGCCGTATATTTCCATCGGGAAGAGCAAAGGTCAATTCGAGTTGACCTCCCAGTTTACTCAGTGTTACCCTTTTGCTAAAGAAAATAGCCTCCTCACTAGTTCCCGGTGGCCAGTGACTTCCGTCTTAGGTAGTTATAAAAGTACTCCAGTCTAGCTGAAAAACATGTCCTGTCAAATACCTGGTGGCATCCTTGGGTGCAGACCATTTTCGTTTAGTCACTTTTAACCATACATATTCACAATCATTTATTTCTGAGGGAGCATCTGGTTGTTTTTTTGTTAGCTTGGAGAATGTAGATGCTAGCTGTTTGAGTTCTGGAGGTCCTGCAAGGTGCGACTCTCCCAGTGGTGCCGTTGGAGCCGGAAATGATCTGTTTGACCTTCAAACGGAGTCCACCCTTTGGCTGAGTTAAGTGACATTCGCACATTCATTAGTGCAACAGGAAGAGCTTGTAGCCAATTCAAATTTGATGAGGCCAGTGCTTTAGCCAATTTTTCTTTAATATTTCTATTCATTTGCTCAACCTGTCCTTGGGATTGGGGATGATACACTGAACCAAATGTATGTTTTAGCCCCAATGCTTTTTCTACTGCCTGTAGATGGTTATTTTTGAAATGGGTTCCATTGTTTGATCTAATTTTTCTGGGAAACCCATGTGATGGTATGTAATGATTAATCAAATGTTTTACCACGACATTTGCTGTTTCAGATTTGCATTGATATTCCTCAGGCCATCCTGAAAAGGAATCCACTATTATCAACAAATATCTGTATCCTGACACTGGTTTTATCATGTCAGTGAAATCCATCGAAATCACCTGCCCCGGAGCAGTCACTTCCGGATCGTGAGTGCCCTGAGGAGGTTTAGATGTAGGCATACTGTTATATCTATTGCAAACACTGCAGTCCTGCAGTTCACTTTTAACAATTTGTTTCATGTAAGGATGCCACCAGGTGTGTAGTCGTCTCAATGTTTCCTCTACACCAACATGGCATATTCCATGGGCTTCAGAAATTAGATTTTTCAATTGTTTCTGAGATGGAATATATTTACCTTGTTTCCGCCATATACCTGCTTCATCTTTTTCTCCCCCTTTGGACATCCACACACTTTTTTCTTCTGGACTTGCCTTTTCCTGCCACAGCTTAATTGTTTCTGTGGTTATTTCTTGTCCTTCTCCTAATTCACCTTCACTCACCATCAATTGTAGTGTTGGGCTGTAGCCCGCCACTTTCTTTGCCGCCTTGTCTGCCGAATCATTTCCTACTGACACAAAATCATTATTTCTCAAATGTCCTTTACATTTTATCACAGCTACTGCTTTAGGCAGTAGTAAGGCGTCTTTCAAAGCAAAGATGTCTTGATGGTGTCCCTGTTGCAGTCATGAAGTCATTTCTTTGCCATTCTGCCATGGCGGTGTGCACAACCACATGTGCATACGCAGAGTCAGTGTAAATGTTTACAGTCTTTCCTTGTGCTATCTTTAGTGCAGTTGTTACAGCCACTATTTCTGCTCGTTGAGCTGACTGTGGCCCTGTGAGTCTCTCTGCCACTATTATGTCAAAAGTTGTTCCTATCATCTGTGTTACAGCAAAACCTGATTGGAGTCCTTCATTGCCTTTAAAACAACAGCCGTCCGTAAATAACGTCAAGTCTGGGTCATCCAGTGGGGTGTCGTAAAGGTCATTTCTTTGTGAGTTCTCTTCCAAAATTCGCTGAGTGCAGCAATGGGGTTGTCCCTCCAACATGCCCTCTGCCATGTTAATTCCTTCATTTATAAACAAAATGTGGGGTTGGGTCAGGACTGATTCAATCTTTCTCTGTCATCGCCCTGTCATAGTAAATGCTTGGCTGGTTACGTACTGCACTGTACTATGTGATGTACGTACTGTCAGCGGGTGATGTAACACAATATGAGATGTTTTCTGAATCAGGCGAGCTAATGCTGAAGCAAAGGCTGCACAAAGAGGATGACGTTGTTAATATTTTTCAAGAGGCGTTGATGCATAAAGGCAAACATGTTTTTTACCATTTTCCCCTTTCTGATAAAGAACAGCAGACACACTGATGTTTTTTTTTCCAGAAACATCCAGAAAGAACATTTTGTTTTAATCAGGGATGACAAGAGCCGCAGCTGATGACAAGAACTGTTTAAGCAGAACAAAAGAGTTTTCAGCAGCTGAAAAACATGTCCTGTCAAATACCACCAGTATTCTACCCAGTCTTCCCCTTTAGTCTGCCTAGTGTTCCTAAATCCCTTCAAAGACCTAATGGGAATTCTAACAGAGGTGTTCGTGTTTGGGGCCACTGTCACTGTTATTGAGTTATTATAAATCCAGGATATGAGCCAGGGAGTGTGTGGAGAATCAATACCTCGCTTAATACGATGTGTTGTGGTTACGTTCAAGGTTGTTTTGAGGGGCTTCCAGAGATACCAGATTGGCATAAAAATCAATATGAGAAAGAGTGTCGTGATGTAGCAGCAGATGGAGATGCGTTCCCACTTTGAAGCCATCTCGAGATGATGTAGTTTGTTGAATGAAAAAAGGGCGTTGTCAGCTTCTTTTAGGACCCCAGGTTCGACTGCCCGAGGTCCTAGGATTGGTCACCGGGATTATTCTGCCCATAAATGTGACTCAATCTTTATGGAATGATGCCCTCAAAAGGGGCAGCTGACTCAATCTTTATGGAATGATGTCCTCAATAGGGGCAGCTGGACACTGGATCAGTAGACGTGGTTTTCCGGTCGGGTCGTCATCAGGTGGTGGAATTGCTGAGCCTGGGTTTTCCGGTCGTGGGATTGCTGATTCTGAGGCGGATCTGGCGGGCCGTGTAGACGAGATGTGGAACCACGTGTCCCCTTTTCTGTGCAGGCGAACTGCACGAGATGTCCTCTCCATCACCTTGTGGGGTCCAGTCCACCTGGGTGCAGACCATTTTCGTTTAGTCACTTTTAACCATACATATTCACAATCATTTATTTCTGAGGGAGCATCTGGTTGTTTATTTTGTTAGCTTGGAGAACGTAGATGCTAGCTGTTTGAGTTCTGGAGGTCCTGCAAGGTGCGACTCTCCCAGTGGTGCCATTGGAGCCAGAAATTATCTGTTTGTGTGACCTTCAAACGGAGTCCACCCTTTGGCTGAGTTAAGTGACATTCGCACATTCATTAATGCAACAGGAAGAGCTTGTAGCCAATTCAAATTTGATGAGGCCAGTGCTTTAGCCAATTTTTCTTTAATATTTCTATTCATTTGCTCAACCTGTCCTTGGGATTGGGGATGATACACGGAACCAAATGTATGTTTTAGCCCCAATGCTTTTTCTACTGCCTGTAGATGGTTGTTTTTGAAATGGGTTCCATTGTCTGATCTAATTTTTCTGGGAAACCCATGTGATGGTATGTAATGATTAATCAAATGTTTTACCACGACATTTGCTGTTTCAGATTTGCATTGATATTCCTCAGGCCATCCTGAAAAGGAATCCACTATTACCAACAAATATCTGTATCCTGACACTGGTTTTATCATGTCAGTGAAATCCATCAAAATCACCTGCCGGAGCAGTCACTTCCGGATCGTGAGTGCCCTGAGGAGGTTTAGATGTAGGCATACTGTTATATCTATTGCAAACACTGCAGTCCTGCAGTTCATGTTTAACAATTTGTCTCATGTAAGGATGCCACCAGGTGTGTAGTCGTCTCAATGTTTCCTCTACACCAACATGGCATATTCCATGGGCTTCAGAAATTAGATTTTTCAATTGTTTCTGAGATGGAATATATTTACCTTTTTTCCGCCATATACCATAGGTGTGATTGTGAGTATGGTTGTTTGTCTCTGTGTGCCCTGCAATTGACTGGCAACCAGTTCAGGGTGTACCCCGCCTACTGCCCGAAGCCAGCTGGGATAGGCTCCAGCAACCCCCGCGACCCTTGTGAGGACAAGCGGTAAAGAAAATGGATGGAAGGATGGATGGATGGATACCTGCTTCATCTTTTTCTCCCCCTTTGGACATCCACACACTTTTTTCTTCTGGACTTGCCTTTTCCTGCCACAGCTTAATTGTTTCTGTGGTTATTTCTTGTCCTTCTCCTAATTCACCTTCGCTCACCATTAATTATAGTGTTGGGCTGTAGCCCGCCGCTTTCTTTGCCGCCTTGTCTGCCGAATCATTTCCTACTGACACAAAATCATTATTTCTTAAATGTCCTTTACATTTTATCACAGCTACTGCTTTAGGCAGTAGTAAGGCGTTTTTCAAAGCAAAGATGTCTTGATGGTGTGTAACTCTTTGACCGCCATGGACGTTAAAAGACGTCAAGTAAAAACCTGCGGAGGGCCGCCAATGACGTTGAAAGACGTCATCCAATTTTTTTTATATATTTTTTTGAAACGGGTGGAGGAAAGCCTTGGCCAGCTGCTGTGAAAGTTTCAAGCAGATCTAGTTAGCCTAATGACTATTTTTGGCCCCTAAATGGCAGCAATGACTCTCTTTTGACAAGATTGGGTAGGCGTCAGTAGAAGACGTGAGGCGGAGCAAGAGGGGACAATGGCTGGGGAAGGGAAGAAAACATGGCGACCGGTTGCAAAGCAGCTCACGGTCGAGCAGTTTTTTTGAAAGACGAAAAGCATCGACCAACGCTAAAGAGCACATTGATGACGACGATGATCATCATCGATGATGATGATGGTGACTCCGAGGTTGGAAGCATTGACGCGGCAGTAGAAGACGTGAGGCGGAGCTAGATGGCTGAAGAAGAAAACATGGCGACCGGTTGCAAAGCAGCTCACGGTCAAGCAGTTTTTTTCAAAGACGAAAGGCATCGACCAACGCTAAAGAGCACATTGATGACGACGATGATCATCATCGATGATGATGATGGTGACTCCGAGGTTGACGCTGAAGTTGCAAGCGTTGACGCGGCGGCTATGACGACGTCATAAAGGTTCACCGGCTAGCGATGCTAACACCGGAAAACGCGGAGCACAACCGAGCACGCTCAGGCGGACGTTCAATCGGATGACGAAGAGTGCCCCGAGTCCAATGCATATTCATCGGAGGAGTGGGTACAGTCTGCTACTTGCTATTCCCCGGAAAAAAAGGCCGTCAAGAAAGTGTAACGCCTGCACGCGAAAGGAGCCATCGCAAGTGAAACTAATCTGTTGTGCAAATCCTGCTGCGTCTCCTTGCACACATGGGAGCGTTACAAAAAGAAAACCTGTATTTGATACATCCACATAATTGTAAATAGTACCACAGTTGCACACATTTGTAAATAGTTTGCCAAATTGTTTTGTCAAATTGTTATACTGTTGAATGGAAATTAACATATTTTGCAACCAAAAAACACTTTTTCATTATTGGTGATAGCGTTTTACAGAAGTAAAGCACTATTTAGGTGTTTGTGGCATCATTCATGGACAAAAAGAAGTGTAGAATTCACTAGAGTGCATGAAATAACATCGTTTCACAAAAAGCTCTTTTTCTCCGCTTTTTGTTTCAAAACAGAGCATTTCGGTGAAACTAACCATTTCTATTGTTGATTACTGAAGAACGGAATAAGGTAGGTTTTTTTCTGATGAAAGTTCAATCTTTCATTTGGTAGTATGTGTGTTTCCATAGTCCAAACACAACATTTTCTGTGGACCTTGAAAGATCAGTCAAAATGCTTAAATCGGCTGGCACTGGCGACATCCCATTTCTGAAAACGTCTGGCAGTCAAAGAGTTAATAGGTGTCCCTGTTGCAGTCATGAAGTCATTTCTTTGCCTTTCTGCCATGGCGGTGTGCACTGATTCAATCTTTCTCTGTCATCGCCCTGTCATAGTAAATGCTTGGCTGGTTACGTACTGCACTGTACTATGTGATGTACGTACTGTCAGCGGGTGATGTAACACAATATGAGATGTTTTCTGAATCAGGCGAGCTAATGCTGAAGCAAAGGCTGCACAAAGAGGATGACGTTGTTAATATTTTTCAAGAGGCGTTGATGCATAAAGGCAAACATGTTTTTTACCATTTTCCCCTTTCTGATAAAGAACAGCAGACACACTGATGGTTTTTTTTCCAGAAACATCCAGAAAGAACATTTTGTTTTAATCAGGGATGACAAGAGCCGCAGCTGATGACAAGAACTGTTTAAGCAGAACAAAAGAGTTTTCAGCAGCTGGAGTCCAAAAAAGAATATGTGATAGGTTTCTCATCCCTTTTTCATTCACTAATTGTCTGAGAGAATGAGTCAGTTCTGCAAAATCCGGAACATGATGTCTGGAGTAGTTGCAAAGACCCAGAAAAGCCAACATTTATTTGACATTTGTCGGTTTGGAATGGTGCAAGATGTCATCTTTGTGTGACGGAGACATACCTGTTCCATGTCTCGAGACAAGACGACCCAAGAAAGAAACCTGAGGTCGGGCAATTTGGAGTTTGCCTTTGGAGCACTTTAAACCCACCGAAGCCAGATGGCTCAAAAGGAGCTGTGTAGCTTGAAGGCAGGATGCCTCGGATGGTGCAGCTAGGAGTAGATCGTCCACATACTGCACCAAAAGAACATCCAGAGGAAGTTGGAGAGGTGACAGCAACTGTCGAAGGGAAGCATTGAAAAGTCCAGGAGACAACACAAAACCTTGAAGAAACCTGGTGTAGGAGTAACACTCATTATTCCACGTTAACTGTAAAATACTTCTGCATAGACAGGTCAAGAGGGATACAAAAGAATGCATTAGCAAGATCAATGCAGGTAAAATGAGTGTGTAATGGAGTGATCTGCGACAGAGTCGAGTGAGGATTGGGCACCGGCAGTGTAGGGGTCAAAACTACAGCATTAATAGCTCTCAGATCATGTACCATTCGAAATTTACCAGTATTTTTCTTTTCTACTGGGAGAATAGGAATATTGTAGTTAGACCTATGAATTTTGCAAAGAACCCCCGCTTTTAGCAAACCGTCAATTGTTACTGAGATGCCAAGTCGTCCTTCCTCCTTCATGCGATACTGTGGTACCCAAATGGAGTCGGGTTTCAATTTAAAAGTTACTGGAGTAACATTACATAGGCCCACATCAGTTGGGTCAGTAGACCACAGTGCAGCAGGCAAGGATTGTAACATGTCACCAGCAAGCTCGCTGTCAGATGTCTCTCTTCCATGATGTCTGTCCAAAAGTTGATGTTCTAAAACAGACAAAGATACAAACAAATCAGATTTAATCCAATAGGCATCAAGAGATTTGCAATACAGTAAGTCTGTATGTAAAGAGTGATGCCAATCAGTTGCTTTTGTGCAGGCCAGGACAAATGGACCCAAATCTTTCGCCGTGTGCTGAGATGACACCATCAGTGAAACATGAGGATGGCACGGAGGCATAGATGGATCAGGTGGATTCGCCATCCTATACCATCATGATTGTTCTTCAGTCAGAGCAACTGAATAGGTCACACCGGGCTTGCCTGCAAACAGATCACCCACACGCAACTCCCAGGCGTTGTCATCAACTGTTCGGAACGCTTCACTGTATATCTCATCACCACATCTGTCATAGAAAAGAGTGCAATGCATACAGTCAGATACCATATCATACGACCTGAGATTACGAACCCAAGACGACCAAAGTGTCCAAAAAGTTTCAGAATCCCTCCAGCCGGAGGAATCAGTGTCAATCTTTGCCCAGTAGATGTCAGCAGTGATGCATGTCATGGCATGTTGAGGCACCACTGGAAATTGGGTGGAGACGTTGGAGGCGGAGTCACCAGCGCAGTAATAAGTATGTCCATCTGGAAACTGAAAAGTGAGCTCGTCCGGCCCACACTGGATCAATGGAGCAGTTTTTATGAGAAGATCGCTTCCCAAAAGATTCACTGGACAGTTCGGTATGAACACAAAGGAGTGTGAAAAGGAATAAATTTATTTGTCCTCTTTGCGTGTTCCAAAAAATATGAAGACAGATTTCTTGTAAGAAAAAACACCTTTGCAAGATGATTTATTAAAAAAAAAAACAGAGATCTCTGGACATAGTGACAGACTCCAAACATCACGTAACAGGTGGAATTTCAGAGTGCTGAATGTGTCTTCCGCGTGGAAAATGGCTTCTTATAGTTAAACAGACCGCCTCTCTTTCATTTGTAGACAAAACATACTCTCTGGGTACTTTTCCGTGAGCGATGGCACAAACAGAGTCAGGGGTGTGTGTGTTTGAAGCAGATTCTGTTCTCAAGGACTAAATGTGTTTTCGCACAGAGAACACTGAGAAGGAACTCTTTTAGACTAAACAATATGTTCCAGCTTAGTTTAAGGTCGCACTGAGCCCAACACTACCTCACATCTATAAAACATTTCGACATGGCCAATATAAAGAATCAAAATGTTAATGTATAACAATGGTTAATATATGAAATAAAGAATTTAAACGTTAATAATATCTAACAAGTGCAACAAAGTTTGTGTGAAACACTGGGTGTGTATAGGAGTTGTCATATGCAGGATAGTTTCCTCTACCTTGAATCCAACCAACGAAATGCCTTCGGCAGTGAGGGAACTTTCAGGTGGCAATGTCATAATGGTAGAGTGACGAGCTCCAGTGTCGACCATAAATGATAAAGAAGTTCCTCCTACCGTCGGTTCAATCATAGGTTCCTGCAGACCTTGGCATGTGAATTCAGGGTCCCATCATTGCGGAAACCGTCCACCAGGTAGCGGCAGGAACTGCTGGTTTGGTACAGGCGGATACTGCTGCTGGGGTGGAGCCGGGCGGGGTGGAGCGTTCTGTGACTCACTTCCCCTAGACTGGTTTTAGCCGCGCCCTCTTTGTTGACGCCTGCCCCCTCTGCCTCTCCAGCCTTGTGGGCGTTGACGACAATCATTAGCCCAGTGTCCAGCGCGGCCACAGTTTTAGCACTGGTTTCGGCCCATGAATGGACCTGACTGATACGTAATACACTCAGCTATAACAGTAGGTGATGAGTCAACAGTAGAAGCCGGGATTGCAATATTTTCCTCTTTTTTCTTCAAAGTTTGTAATTGCATAATTATGTGACTGCTGAAAGCAGCACATATTACTCTCCACCCTAGAAAATCCTGAGATTTTTCCGCAAAAATGCGGCCCGTACCGTAGATCGCACCGGGACAAATGAGGTATCAAATGATGCGGCTCGATCTGACTCGGTGCGGCATTACTTTTCTAGGAATTCCGAGTTACCATGGCGACGCAATTTCCCAAAAACTCCCAAAAAACTCCCATAGGAAATGAATGGAGAAAGGGGGAACAAATCACAGATCAAGCAATCTGATTAAAAAAATGAGAACATGCTCGTGTTCCCCAAACCCTTGCCGTTCTAACGAGCC
This sequence comes from Vanacampus margaritifer, assembly GCF_051991255.1. Classification (NCBI taxonomy): domain Eukaryota; kingdom Metazoa; phylum Chordata; class Actinopteri; order Syngnathiformes; family Syngnathidae; genus Vanacampus; species Vanacampus margaritifer. The sequence continues at coordinate 55,781,376 of NC_135433.1, forward strand.
ATTTCTTGAATCTGTATCTTGAACCGTTAAGTCGTGAGAGGCTTTTGTTCAAGGGGTGCGTCTCTCATACAATCTCAATGGAATGTGGGGCGCGTGATGGCTCCAAGTCAAAAATGGGTGTGCGTTCTTAAAGCGACAGTGAGATATTTTTAGTTTCTGTTGATTATGGTTAACTTCCACATTTCTTGACCGATTTTTGTCGTTTGAATTTTAAACTGTTCAGCTCATTTACATTTTTTTAAATACATTTTCAGGGACAGTGAAATACTTTTAGTTGATGTTGATTATGGTTAACTTCCACATTTCTTGAGCGATTCCAGTCGTTTGAATTTTAAACTGTTAAGCTGATTTACAAAGTCAAATGTGTGTGCGTGAAAGTGCATTTTTCTTAAAGTGACAGTGAGATATTTTTAGTTGATGTTGATTTTGGTTAACTTCCACATTTCTTGAGCGATTCCAGTCGTTTGAATTTTAAACTGTTCAGCTCATTTACAAGAGTCAGCAGTCCCATTCAAAATTTCCGCGGGAATTTTTCTAGTTGTAATTCAGTATTCCTATGTTTTTCAGTTTTTGACTCTCCTTTGGTGGTGTTTCAGATGAGACAGCCATCTGGTGTGGTCTGCACCAGGAAGATCAGGATTCACTTCCATGGCCTGCACAACAGACTTAGGGACAGCTTTCAGCACCGCTGCTCTAAAAACTTGTGAATATAGTGCAGAGTCAGTCGGCAAGTGTCCAGTTTTCAACGAATATTCCACAAGGGCACGGTCAATGAATGCCGCAGCCTCCTCGTCAGCTTTTGGAGCGAACATCAAGTCAGAAATGACAACCTCAGGAATAGGAAACAGTCCACCAAGCACTGAAAACAGTGTCAGATAATTATCACGTGATAGAGCCTCACCATCCATTAAAGAGGACATCCCTGAATACGTCATCAACACTTCAAGTTGAGAAAGAGGGCACGCCTGCGTCAACAGCGCGCGCACATCCCCCGCGGTTAAAATCTGACCTATAACCTCCCTTTGAAGAGATCTCAACCAATTTTCACCCCCCACCAGCATCGGGGGAAGTTTCTGCAACAACACACTCAAGTCAGAGGGCAAATAGGGTTTATAAACCGTGGCAGAATTTCCTGTAGCGAGGTCAACCTTTGCCAGCATTGGGGCTTGAAGAACTGCCCGAGAACGGGTCACAGGTTTTGGGGGAGTACTGTCTGAGAGACGTCCGGTCATGCTAATGTCGTGAGTGTGGTCAAATGCAGAATCAGGGCGTGTCCCTGAAGCTGTCCCAACTGCACATCTTAAGTCGGCCAGCTGATTTTGAATATCTGCAATGCGATAGCTGTTCGCCAATGCACTAGAAGTTTCATTGGTCATTTCTCGCTCTCGTTGCCTAAACAATTCATCTTGTTCAGCCTTCAATATACGGTTTTGTTCTGTCAGTTCATTGTCTGCAGCTTTTTCAAAGCGGGCAAGAATTGCACGCCATTTGCTGCAAATTAACTGGGGCACTTCAGAGTGTCTAGTCAGTTCCAAGCCGAAAGCTTTAGCTTGGGTCAGTTTCTCCTGTGGCCCATCATTCATATGCAACATCTCTGTATATCTCTTTTGCAGGCATAATTCCCACACATACTTCACACGCATTTTTAACCTGAGTACTCAACAACAAGTTCTGACCATGGTTTGGAAGAACACGTAGGTCAAACCATTCAGTATTGCGGTCAAATTCACCCTCCATTTCTATATTATTTACTTACTCCCTTATTTATTATTATATTCAATCTTTATTAATTTAGTGACGTCTCACTTGTTGGTACCACAGTTCAATAGGTTATATTTATTCAAAAACGTTGCTTATTACCCCTCCCAAAAATAAAATAATAATAACAAACAAACATGTAATGCCTCAGAAATGCAACGACTTACTATTTCTCAGATTCCAAACGGAACGGAAATGCCATGTGTTTTCGTCGAATAAATATGTCCGGACCTCTCGATTCCTTCACAGTGGCCGAAACTTTAACTTCTTATCTCAAAAACGCTTGACTTTAACCCAAACAAAAGCATTCGATCCTCAATTTAGTTACAAAGATGCTTTACAATTTCCCAAACAAAAACATCCGAGCCTTAATTTAGAAACAAAGATGCTTGACCATTTTCAAACAAAAGCATCCGAGCTTTAATTTAGTAACAAACCACTGCTTCAACCTGTACCCTCATATGTCTTCTTATTTCTCTTTACTCAGCTGAGCACAATACAACGTAACGTCACTTCCATAAACAAAGACTTAGGTTTCCAAGATACAAAACCGCCATGTATAGTTCAATGTCTTAGTAAAATCCAAAACCAAGTCTGAGATCCCGTAACGGAACGAAACAAACTTGTATTTTAAACTTTACTAATACCTGTTCACTCAGATCTCATGTACAATTTAGTCAAAATTTAGATGACGTGAAAACAGGTTGCAGAGTTCACAACAGGCAGAATTTCACTTCGAGGATAAGTGTCCTCTTACCGTACAATTAATTTGGCGCCAGAAGTTCTGTGTTGAAAAAAAAACTTCAACCAGCGGCCAACGTCGGGGAGTCACCATCTGTTGGAAAACGATCCTTACGTTTTCCGCGTGTTCGTAATGTTGATTTTCAGAATCAGACTTGAGATCAGTGAATCAGTTCCTTCGAAGGTTTTATTTTACAGAATATTCTGGACACTGCAATTTTACAGACAAAGGCTGCAATTCTCCCGATCAGTGTGTCTTTACAGCCGACTCCCAGCATTCTTATACTATCTTGAAGAGCAGTATCATAAAACTTCCAACTCCTTAACCCCCCCTCTTCCGCAGGAAACAGCCCCCCTTCCTTAAGCCCCCCCTTTCCTCATCCACCAGCCCTCAGCTAAGACAAACATCATTCAATACAAATGGCCCTTTGATGTGGAAATAAAGTGAGCCAGATATGCTGGCACTCTGACAGATCAAAGTTTTACACAGGAATCCTTTTTAACACATTCTTTCCTCCAGAACAGATGGTTAATTACGTGAGATAAAGAGGAAGGAAGAATCTTCAAACGTTCCGTCACATTTAGTACACTCATCAAGCTGTACTGAGTAAGTTAATACAGTTATGACTAAAATCAAAACAGTTATAATTAAATTGAAACAACAAAATGTCAACACATCCTTCTGTTCCCAAAAACGCTCCACCAACATCTCAAGGGAACTATTCCACCTTGTGGAAACATCATGGATTAGCTTGTGGTGTGCCAGACCCAAGCTGTGCTGCTGATCACGGAGAGCATCAGAAGCTTTAGTACTTAAGTGAAAACATTTTATGACTCTCGTTATTTTCACCAGGATAGGTTTCACCTGGTCTACTTTAAATGTTTTTTGCAAAGACAAATTCAGTGTGTGTGCTAGGCAACGCACATGTGGCTTCATTTCTGCAGCAGACCCAGCCAGGATCATGTTTGTTGCATTATCCTGTGACTAACGCTGGCTTCTTGTCACCAAACTTCCACTCGCGGCTAACGTCGCGCAGTAAATCTGCAAGATTTGCTCTGGTGTGGGACTCCCGGAAAACATGGTCTGGAAAACGAAGTTTTGCATTTCCCACTCCATGCCAATGTGGTGTGCCGTCACTGTTACAGTATATACGAGTCAGTGGCGCAAGACGTCCACCCATCCACTGTAAGTGCGACTCTTTGTGCACTGTTTAGCGACACAACAATCTCACTTCTCACTTTGTTGTACAGATCGGAAATATGTTTGTCAGTGAAGACAGACCTGTCTGGTATTATATACCTGGGTTCCAAAACGCACACGAGGTGTCTGAAGCCCTCATTTTCTACCACACTATAAGGCTGCATGTCTTTACATATGAAGTAAGCAATGGCTTTAGTTATAGCCATTGCACGGTCAGAGTTTGATGCGAGAGGACGCCCAAAATAAGAAGCGAAACTTTTCTGATCCTGACCTAATTTGCTTAGTCCATCTCCGGTATCCGACGAGGAACTAGACGGGGATACACTTGTTAGCGATGTGGTGTATCCTTTTTAAGTGGGTCTGCATGTTTGTCGTGCTGCCGTTGTACGGCATTCTTTGCAAATGACAGACGTTTTGTCAAGCTTTCCGTCTTTTTTTGCGAATCCGTAGTGTTTCCAAACATATGATTTAAACGATTTAAACCCGCGGGTGCATTACATATATAATCTTCCTCGCTGCTGCTCGCTCGGACGTCCATGATGTTTTACTAGAGTACTGTGGGTGCCTCACGGCTTCCGTATGGTGCATTCACTGCGCCCTGGGATTTTGGGGAACAGCAGATGGGATGACGTTTACAATGAATAATACGGCGCTTGCATCGAATTTTACCGATACCCACCAACGCATCAAGATGGATCTAGATTTCCCACGTCAATTACATAGATACCCAGTGAATAAGCCGACACACTCGCATCGTGCATGTGCGCATCGATGCATCCATTAATATCGATTATTTTCCACACCCCTACTGGTCACTTGCTGCGGCGGCGGTGGGGTCCTCGGGGCACACCTTGGCTGGTTACATGCAGGAATTGTAGTATCCTCAAACACCATGGCTGTTCTTGTGGTGGAGCCACGGGGCCCCCAAACCTGGCCACATCATCTGTGCTACGGCCCTGGCGGCATCCTTTGTGACCTCATGTCGGTGTGCAATATCATACGCTTCAGCTAGCGTGCAGGGTTTTTCCTCTAGAAGCTTTTGAATTATGTTGACATCTGCCACAGCATTAGTAAAAATCTCTACAGCAATAAGGTTTTGGCCTAGTTCCGTGCGGTCACCATAAGAAATGACAACCTTTTCATAGATGTCATCCCGAAGCATGTGCAGAGCTTCACTTTGCTTCCGGACTCGCCGCCTTAACTCAATTCTGATGGCCACAGCATGCTCTGAACGTGGTCCATATGCGGCATCCACTTCACTTCTTATTCGTTCATAGCTCCAGTGGGCTGACTTGTTTTTTTTTTTCAAAACAATGGCACGGGCCGCACCAAAAAAACTAACCATGAGCTGAACAGCTTTAGTAGCTTCTGTCCAGTGATTTGCTCAAGCATATGCCTCAAACTGGTAGATATAATCTCTCCACGAGCCAGACTCATCAAACTGTCCTGGCTGGAGGACTGGAATTCTCTCTTTAATTCCACCACCTTCCTCATCGCTGCTCTCTGTGGAGTAGACGGGCACTTGTCGCGGGGAACGGCTGCCAGGCACCGACGTTGCTCTCCTGAAGCCAGGCAAACCCATCTCTGGCAATTGTGGCGTTAACTGTGCTTGTGCATAAGTAGCTGCGGATCGACATTCCCCGCTAACTGATGTGGATGGTGTTGTCACTACCTCCCGCTGGTGAGCAGTCCCAAAGCGCGGCATCACAACACTCTATTCCCCATAATACTACTCTTTAAAGGGCCAAGCTTAGCCTGTAACAGCAACATGACTGCAAGACTTGTAGAATAGAAGTAACTTACAGTTATGGTTTGTACTAAATAATAGCTAATATTTTAGCTAATAATAGCTTCATGCCTGCTGATTTAGTACAGTACAGTAACTACTGAAGTGAATCTTCTGTTTCAATTTAACTACAGTGGTACCTTGGCTCACAAACTTAATTGGTTCCCACAGAGAGTATGTGAGCCGAAAAGTTCGTCTTCCAAACAAGTATTTCCCAAAGGAAACCATTGAAATGAGAATAATCCGTTCCCAGGTCCCCATAAAACACAATTTTCTACTAAAAAAGCCTTAAAACTACACAAAATATACCTTATTTTATGTATAATAAATGTGCTATTGTATTGCAATTAAAGAAATACACTGTACTGTATAATAAAGTGTTTTTATTTGCTAAACTTGCAACTTGCCTTTGTGATGGTACAGTAGTTGAAGGCTTGATGGAATGGAGTGGGAGGAGGAGGGAGGGAGGGAGTTACTGTTTGGAAGGAGAGTCCTCCGGTGTGGCTTCTCTTCTTTGCTTCTTAGGAGACTCTTTATCCTTGTTGCTGACTAAAAACCTCTTAATTGACACCTGTTGCTTTCTGAGTTGTAAGGTCTTACGAAACTGAGGCATCACATTATCATTCATCATGTTGATGATTCTCATAGCCACAGTCTTTTCTGAATGGTACTGTTCGACAAAATCCTGCACATCACTCCACTTTGCTAACATGGTCTTGATGCTCTCACTTGATGCTGACAAACGCGCACCTCGTTCGTGTTTGTCGATGATCTCCTTCTTCTGCTCGACCGTAATTTTCTTCAATGTCTTCTTAGGCTTAACACTAGCCTTTTGTGGGGTCTTTTTCGGTCCCATGGTAGCAAAAGTACACTCCAAAAGTACTCCAAAATGATCCAAAATGTCTACCGAACACAAACCACGTCCGCACTCAAACAAAGGGGGCGACGAACTGGGACGCCGTGAGCGTGCGTCAGCTTCTCGTGATTTCTCGTGTCACGAGATTTGGTTCGTCCGCCGAAAACTAGTTCGTCAGCCGAGACAAAATGCTCGCGAAGTTAATGTTCGTGAGGCGAAAAGTTCGTGAGCTGAAGCGTTCGTGAGCCGAGGTACCACTGTATAACTGTTTTGATTTTAGTTATAACTGTTTTTAACTGATTCAGCAAAGATTGATGAGTGTGATGAGTGACCAAACATTCTTCCTGCCTCTTATCTCACTAATCAATCAGATGCAGGGGGGGATGGTGCCAGGAAGTCTGGCTCTGTTTAACACGTCAATCTTTATCTGATGTTCTGTTTTATATCTTGTGACTGCTTGGGGGCAGCAGAGGGAGGGCACGGAGAGAAGAGGAAGAGAAAGAGGAGGGGCGCGGCTGAGGATTGGTGGAAGCGAAAGGGGAGGGACTTTTAGAAGGACTGAAGGATATTAGTGTTTTGCACGTGGGAGGAGCATCACAGATGGGGAAGAACAATGGCGGTGTTTAGCTGGCTCTCTGTCTGTCTCATAAGCTTATGAAAATAAAATCCTTAAGGAAGCCTGATTTCACCGATCTCATTGTCTGATTCTGATCATCAACATTATGAACACGCGGAAAACAAAGAAACGTTTTCCAACACTACTTAAAAATGAAATAAGATTTTTTAATACAATTAACCTTAATGAGCCAATCAATATTAAAATTGGATCTTTGAAAGGTGCTAAACTCTAGTTAACATGACTCTCTGGCCTTGACTCTGAGTCTGACCTTTCATCTTCATGCGTCTGTTCAGCCTCTCCTTTCTAGGCATTATGCTACAATTACTAAATAAATAGACCAATTGTAACCAAACAGACCAATGGCATGAGAATGAAGGCAATTGACAATTCCAAACATCTGGGCATTTCTGATATTTCCACAATGCAACTCAATGCAAATGCTTTGATCACCAACGACATATTGGATTGTTTTTGCCTGTGACTAGTAGCATAATACAAACCAGACACAAACAATAGTTCATCACATTTTAAAGTCAAAATTATCCCCACAAATCAAATTACAATGATCCAAAGTCCAATGCTTTGGGTAATTAGCGTTCACGTGACAAAGGAAGTGAGCGAGCGAGAGAGCTAGGTCGGGTGCTCGTGCACAGGGGACACATATTGTTTTTTGTTTTATTTACACGCGATCAATCATGCAGCTTTTCTAAAAGATTGTGTCAACATTGACCCGTCCTCAGTAAAGTGTTTATTAATTATTATTTTTTTTAATCGAACTTTCCATAGGCACTTTTTTTGAGAGGTCAGAGGGGCAAGGGTCTGAGCACCACTAGGGGTCTACCTGTGCACGCCAGTGTTCCTAAGTACGTATGGTGGATGTCAGCGATTGCTGACGTCTTGCCTATGGTTGCTTTGACTTCGCTCGCTGTAAGCACTGTTCCTTCTCACCCGAAGAGGGACGCACTGACTGCTGTCTTGACTGCCCGTGGTCGCTACTGTCGCATTTACTAGCCCTTTCCCCTAACCCCAACCATCAAAAATGATTGCCTACCCCTATTCCTTACCCTAACCTCAACCATAACCCAATTCAAACCTAAACTCTAAAACCAAGTCTTGACCCATAAAAAGAGGTCTAAACTTGTGGGACCCAGCAAAATGGCCCCACATGGACGGGTGGGCCCCACAACTCTGTGAAATCCCGAAATGTTGGCCCCACTATGTAACAAAAACAAGACCACACACACACACATTTATAGTTGTTAAATAGGTGTACTTTAGAGTTGAATAAAGTCCTGAATTTAAATTTATTTTGAGTTACAACAATCAAATGGCAACGATTCAGTGGATTGGCCCATGTACTAAGCACACTGTACGTGTGTAAAATGTGTTCTGTATATTAGTATTAGTGAGTTTACGTACAATAGTGTTACAGCATACCTGTCAACCTCTGCCGATAACTGCCCTTATAAATGATTATGATTCCCCTTACAAACCCCAAAAAAACCTTACAAACACCGTACGACGCATGTTTACTCGCGGTAACCAGACAGTGTAATAGAAATAACAAAGGTAATTTGCATACAAAGTCTTTTATTCAATTTAAAAAGTTTACAATGCAATAAACTGTGCCTTCAGTGCTTCCTATTGTAAGCCAATGTGCATGATTTAGCAGACTTTATCTGCTCTAATGAGGGTCTCACTTGTGAGCAACAGTTGTCACAGTTCAATTTCATCTGTAATAAAGAAGTAAGAGTGTCTGTTCCCATTGTCTTTCTGTACTCTGTATGAATTTTCCTCACATGGCTGAAAACCCGCTCGCTATCAGCATTACTGTGAGGAAGGCTGAGTAAAATTAGATACATCTTTCTCATCAGTGGAAAGCGATCCAGCCCCAAACCAGTTTTCATTTTGAACACATGAGGCCAAAATGTCTCTGGACGAATTGGTTGTCCATCTTGACTTTTCTGAGGGAGAAGATCATCAGGTATTAGTTGATAGTCTTCCCATTCATCTTTTAATTGTTCCTGATCAAAGTCTGGTGTAAACCTGTTTGCAAGCTTAACAATACTTGTGTAATCCAACATCTCTCTCTTTCTTGGGTCCAACACCACCAAGTCACTCAGTATTGTATTCTCAAATGGAATTTTTTGTATCATTTTAGTTACAACAGCCTCGTAGAAGGAGCGAACAGAGGAAAAAAAAGTTGCTTGCATGGCTGGTGTGATGCTTTGCCTGATTTCATCCTCCTCATTGGTGTCTTGGAAGAGGGCCCTGGTGCCCAAGCCAACAGCAAGCCTGCTATCTTCATGCTGCAGGCATCTGTTTGTATAATCAACTGCCAGCAGGCTATCAGCAGATTTGACATGTTCCATTTGCACAAATTTCACCAAGAGTTTCTTTAAGAGTCTTTCCATTTCTGGTAGCAAATCTCCAATCATACATGCCTCTGTTTGGAACACAATATTGAATTGATTTATTTGAGGCAGGATGAAGCTGAGGAAGTGGAATGTGAGGAGAGTAACAGGGTCTTGAAGTCGATCATGGATGCTTTTCACTTTACCTGCCCTTTCAACATCCGCATGGCTACCGAAGTAGCTTTTGAGTGCTTCGTACTGAGACAATGTTCTTTCAACCACTTTTTGCAGAGACAACCATCGTGTCGGACAATGCTTTAGGATTTTTTCTTGCTCGGAATTTGTAAAGTCCTGAAACTCTTTAAAATCCTCAATTCGTTTGGAACTATTTTTAAAAAAATAAAATATATCCACCAGCAAGTCATCTATGTTTACTGGCAATGTCTTCAGTCCATCTTTGACACACAGATTGCCAAGATGACAAATGCATCCAACACTAAAAACAGCCCCATTTTTTTCTTTTATCCTAGACAAGACAGAGTTTTTCTTTCCAACCATGGTGTTGCAATTGTCGCTTGCAAATCCCACAACGTTACTCCATGGAATGTCATTTTCTTGTAAAATGTTGTCAATAACGGCAAAGATTGATGCTGCTGTGCCTGATGCCAACTCTGGTAAATCGAGGAGTCTGGTATTTGTGTTCTCCCCATCAAAGAAGTGAGCTAACACAACAAGTCGCTTTTTGGTAGTACGATCATTGCTTTCATCAATCATGAGGGTAAATGGGTGAGTTCTGCAGTACTGAATGACATCTTGGGTGTAGCCACGTGCAAGGCTCTCCTTAACAATCATCGTAGCCTTGGTCCTCCGACATGCAAACTCCTGCAAAAATATAATATTAAAATATAAAATTTTAATTTTTGACACGTGCCATAAATGCTGATTCATTGTAGATATGAATGATAATAATAATAATAATAATAATAATAAATTACCTTAGCTGTCTGTGAATCCGGAAACATAACTTTCACCAAATCCGAGAAGTGGTCCGCAGCTGTGAAAGCAATGTTGTGCTCAGCAAGAAAATGGCAGAAGAGAATTTCCGCATTTGTCGTTTTGTGGGATGCTGCAGGATTTGCGGTAGAGACGAAGTGCTTGGTTAATGGGACATAGGAATTGGTTTTTTTCACATTCTCCACGTGTCCAGCAGTTTTAAAGTGGCTCTTGAGATCGTAAAATCCACTCGCAGCAACTTTCACGTCTTTATTGCAAGGGACACAGAATGAGAATTGAGTGCCTCTTAACGATGCTTTAATCCAGCCAGCATATTCACCTTGAAGTAACTCCCATTCTTTCTGGTGTCGACCCGATCCTTGAGTTCTTCGTTTCTTACTAGGTGGCTCCTCCATGCTTGCTTCCACGATATTTACTCTATGTATATCTACGCATGCGCATGTCAGTGCATTTTTTTTCCCCCGTACAAAAGTCGGTGTACGGCGTACATGATTTGAAATGGTAAAAAAACGTATAAAATACGTATAAAACGTACAAGTTAACAGGTATGTTACAGCAATGCAAAATCTCATCAGGGTTACGAATGCACATTGCTTTGGCAGACAGCCGGGAGGTCAAAGTGTACTTGAGGTCATTACTGTATAACTTACTCAACTTTTTGTTATGCAACTTTGTGATAAGTTTGTTTGCGAGCAAGGTTTATTGCGTCCCTCTACGTTGTTCAACACGTACACACCACACATGGTCTGCCACAAATTCTTCATCAGCCATTAAGTCAATAAAGAACCAAATCAGTGCAAAATATATGAATAAACACGTTGATTTGTAAAGTATTTTTATCATTTAATTTTTTTTATTACAAAAATAGGTCATCTGAAATTATCTCAAAATTTTACAAAAAAGTACAACAAAAGCACTCTTTAAATGAAGGAATGAACCAAGCACAAACCTCATTTATATAACCTGTGACCACTCACAGTGACTCAAATCCAACTATACTGTATAACAGAACAAAGGATTTTCAAATATTCACACCGCTGTAACAATATCAGCAAATGAAGGCTCAGTGTCCAGCTGCAACTGTTCAATCATTCCATGCTTGAATTCCACATGCTTTTTTTTTCAATGTTTCCTGTTCTCTTCCAGCTTTCTACCACAGCACCACTGCATTCTGGATTCCTTCAAAGAGAGGACATGAAAAAACACAAGGTGGAAAATGGTGCATCCCGATCAACCAAAGTGCCAGAAATCAGAATAGAAAAAACAACAACAACAAAACATGGCCAGCTTGGTCTATTTTGATTGCCTTAGCTTCTGGTCCATCAATGTCCTTTCCTTTTAAGGACACTTTGTGAGCAAGCACACTAGTATATTTGTGTCTTTTCTTGGCTGAATCACTTGGCCGTTCGAAAAACTGTAAGATCCAGTGGCTCCTTAGAGGGAACACACCAATCGTCTGCTTCCAAATTCAGCTTGTAGTGGCGCAGGGCGGTTTGGTTAAAAACTGGCAGCCTTTCCACTGAGTCTGTCGACAACGCCTGGAGAGACACAATGGTAGTACACATTCGATAAGTATCTGCCTCACACATTGACGCAAAATTAAGACAAACGCTTAGGAAAAGTGTTCTGTTCAATAAAGGTATGGACATAATAACTAGATCATGACTTAACTGTGACCAACAGTGAATGTGTTGATTCAGTCTCAATATGTTTGAATTCTAAAGAAGAAGAATTGGGGCATCGGCTATGCAAAGTTCTAAACATTCTGAGAGTGATTCTTCAATTACCTTACATGTAACATAACATTGTTTTTAAAAAGGAACAATCGGTCATTAATTTTCTCCACATGTTCAATGGAAAAAAATAGAATTAGCCAAAGTAATCTTTAGATTTACACTGATACTGAGTATGATGAGCAGCATACTTTATTAATTATCATTGCAATATTTTTTAAGATAGAAAAGACACAAGGATGTGTAAGGCAAAAAATATAAAACACTGTAGCAACCTCACTGCCCTAATTATATTTGCATTATCTAGCATATTTTGACAAAAGATAACATTTCCAAAACAATTCTCAATACAGGCATATACGTTTTAACGTTTTTACGTTTTAAATTTATAGTTGAGAATCCTCTAGTCTAGAAGATTGTGCTAGAGCCAGGATCCTTACAATAAAAATCTGGTTGTTTTTGCCACTTTGGTGTGTTTTTTTTCAGTCAGAAGATACCCATTGAATAAATACAAATGAAAAAGTGAAGCCTAGCGTTATTCATCATAACACTGCAAAGGAGGGAATAACTGGAACCATCTTAGTACCAAAATGGCAAATTTAAGCTTTCAATCAAACCATATACTCAGTGTACGCGATAATGCAGTCTTGTTTTTATATGTTACCTTCAAGTGTATAACTGCATCAGTGCCATAACCTTCCATGGAATAAAGTTGTAGGTCTCCTTGAAAGTATCGAGCATAGAGACGAGAAATGGGCAGTCCATAGCCAAAACCAGCCTATAAATAGACAAAAGACATGTATGATCATAGCTTCTCTTACATTGAGTAATGTACATTTTGTGCTTAAAATGCTCACCAGGGGGGCTCTATGTTTCTCCCCTATCTCTGGTCTTGGAGCCGTGGAGTACATGTAGCTGAATAGATGCTCGGTCTTCCGAAATGGAACTCCACCACCTCTATCACTCATCTGTTGGAGACAGAGATTATAGTGACCTTCTCTCATTTTTTAGGGTGCAGCAGCAGCAATAGCTACTATGTATATCTTCAAATATTATGCAATAGTAATGCAATGCCAAATTAGCTAACAGCAGCTAATCCCATCTAAATATGGAAATTTGGTTTTACAGATTTAAATGGATTTGGATTTTTGAGGATTCTAAGGTTTTAGTGGATTTATGCAACCACATTAAGCAGTCAGTGGGTGAAGGGAGAACCACAAAAGTTAGTTTGCTACCATAAGTGTGAATAGTTCCCATATGGTGTCAAGGCTATTAATCCGAAACAATTTGATAAAACACATTATAAATTATTTTGTGTGCAACTATCGAAAAAAGGTACAGACAGCTTGATACAGTAAATGTCACTATTGTGTATTTCTCAATTTCTATTCATTACATTTAACATATTCCTTAAGGTTTATTTTATTAATGACAAGGGTTGTGGAATCCTGAAACAGTTTGGCTTCACCACAGGTGCTTCTACTAAACAGGCTAAAGTCAATCTGTGAAAGGGTTTTTACTTTCTGGACCTGGATTTCCCAACCCTGTTAATGACAATAACATGTCGTTTGGAATCATATCAGTAGATTCCACATACATTATTCACAAATAAGGACATTTTCTCTGGTAAAATTATGGTCACCTTGATTGACAAGTCCTCTCCACCAACTGCGACTAGAACCTTGATGGGTGGGAGGATCCTGCTGGCCTCGTGGTTCTCAATGGTTGCTCTCATGGCATTCTGCAGTCAAAACGCAGGCTCAACTACACATAGTCAAGAATTTAAATTATATTTGTATAGCAAACGGGGTTCAGAATGATCCCTTATCTTAAAAATTTGTATAAACTTTCAACTAATAAGAAGATGAGGGATTGTTGAACTTTTTCTCTTTACTGCAAATGATTGTTGCTTTGATCATAATTACCTTAAAGAGCTCAAAGAGCATGTGATACAGGTGAGATGGGATGTAAGAGATCTGGATGGGTTGTGTGGTACTGTTAGCTAAGGGAGAAAAAAGGTAGTCAAGGCTTTATTTATTTATATTCAAACAATGTGTGTGTCTGACAATCTTTCTCACCGTTCATCTGTCTCAACTCCAGCTCAGGTGCTCCCAGGTAATATTGTTCACACATTAACTTAGCGCTCTCATAAGCATCTAGGGAAACAAGATCAACTCAATTGAGTGTCATTGTATAAGATATCATAAAGTTGTTATAATTAGTTGTTATGTACAGTACAAATCTCATTTCTGATAGCTGTGCTGAATCATAAGCATACTGTCTGTCATTTTGGAATCACACACTAAAGCTGATTTACGCTGGAAAAGTAGGACACCTCTCTATTTATATACAGTACTATATTGAAAAGTATTGACAAAAACCATAGTGCTTTGCTTGTATGAATGTTCAGAAGAGTCACATATAGCGTATGTGCATGTTTATCTAAAATATATGGAACCTGACATAATGGTAAAAAAAGTAACAGACTGATTGGAAAACAAAGTTAGGGGGGGAAATAGGACCACTTTGTTTTCTTCAATTTCTTGTTCATTTTATTGCCCGGTAACACTAAAGGAGAATTATGAGACCAATAGTTTACTGTTATTGCTATTGGTGTAAGAGCTTAAGTGATTTAGGCTAATATCAGGAAAACCATGGCTAGATATTAGCTCTTAATTTGAACTCTGACCAGCTATTTTTTGTTGTCATCATTAACAAACAGACATTTGAAATGAACAAGAAAGTGATGAAGCAAGGAAGGCCAAATCATTATTTTCTGTGACTGTCATTAATATGTCACAAATTCAAATAAAATGCATTGTGGATAAAAAAAAAATCTGGTGAAGACTTACCTCGTACAAGCTCAGGCACATCACAAATGGTGTCGATGCAACCAATGGTGTCAGGGTGAGTACGGTTTGTCCTTCCACTGAATACGAGCGCTGCACACAGAAACCTACATATTAGTTTCATCTGGTTTATGGATTATGACATTATGACTTATCATAGTCATGTGATTCATAGTGTCAGAAATGATCTGGTGATAGATACAGTTCAGAGTGTGTTTGTGTGTGTACTTGCGTCGAGTGTTAATATTTTGACAGTGTGTGTAAGGCCGCCACTCACTGTGTTGGTTGATGAGCATGCGGATAGAAATTCGGCTGGTGTAAAAGCGATCCAGGAAGTACTGCATGTTGTGGTCAGTAACAGCGTCCTGGCGTCCATAGGTCTCCTTGTATTCAATCACCCCCTGGGCCATGGTGGGGACCACCTCATTGTGCCTGTTTCTGATCGCCTCCAATACTTCTACAAACCTAACAATCATCATGTTTATTTCTACACTCTGCTGCTGTGAAATTTATTCATTAAATAATTATTTCCCTACGTCTCGAGAGTTCTCTGATCATCCGAGCTCTTGTCCAGAAAATCCAAGATCTCCATCAGGCTTTGCATGTACCTTAGGGAGAGTACATAAAGCATCGGTGTAACACTTAAGACACCCATATCATGTTGCATCAGTTTCCACGGTACATTTGACTGGGCGAGTTGAATAACATAAACAGAGAGTGGTGCAGAATGAAGCTCAGAGGAAAAATATCCACACCATGTGTCCTGACAAGTGGTGTGGCAATTCCAAGAAAATCAGAGCAACATGACACTAAGACACCCCCATATCAACCCATTTTTACTTTTTCTGCATATGGCAGTGACGTTACTCCGAACGTGATGTTCCCTTCAGCTTCAACAACGTGCAAACCCGATGAGGAAAAACAAGACGACGACAGGCGGGGAAGTGAATAGTAAGTTAGGAACTGGGACAAAGTTCATCCACTCTTTCTGCCTCCCCACCCCGTTGCTTAGTGAAGGAATCTGTTTGACTGCTATTTACAGCAGATGGGCTCAGTATACAATACCACTATGAAATATCAGGCATTTTCAACAGAACTGTGTGATACACATATTAGTGGAAAAATGTACTTGCTTGTGTACAGTACAGATAGATAAGTCTGTCTACCCAGTACCCAAAAAAAGTGACTACACTACCATTTCAAGTTTTGTGAGCTGCCTGATTTAGAAAACAATTCTGTAATCAAGCCTTTCACACGTGTCATAATTATATGTACAGTGGACCCCCATTATTCGCGGGGGCTAGGGACCAGGCGAATTGCCAAAAATCTAGTTTTGAGTTTTCCACAAAAACAGGGAAAATGGGGAGGGAACAAAACAACCCATCAAATACAATAAAATAAAATAAAACCTAACTCCGCGGGTGTCCACTGTAATTGAGTTTGACAATGTGTCCTCTGCATTAGTCACATGCATGGATCCAGACAGTAATTGACTTTTTGGTAGCTTGCTAGTGAAATGCCCCATCCACAAAGTGAAAATTTCTGTCTGCTTTTTCTTCAGACTCAGCGTTAAACTAAACATAGAAATAGTCGTGGTCAAAATGTAGCTGTTACTCACCAACTCTGGACCAGTTGCACAGAGGGTGTGACCAGCAGTTGGTCAGGCAACAGGTTGATTTCTTTCATAATGTTCGACAAACGCACAGGAAGCTCTTGGCGAAGAAAGATGAATGATGTGCGCTCACATGCGTTGGTTGAACCTTCGCAGAACAAGAAAATAAATTCAAACATGACATTTCATACAAACAACACAATGTTGGTCAGGATGGGAGTGGGTCAGAGGTGAGTCATGTGTGGGAATTGCAGTACAGTACTATTTTTTATTTTTTTGACAAGGTGTTTCTGTAAGCATGTCCCAATGACATAAATGGTACAAATAATGCATATAACAAACATATTTAAAATTATTGTAATAATAATAATTATATATATATATATATATATATATATATATATATATCAGGTTGCATACATTCACTTATTATTTTTTTTGCTGTCATGATAGATAAATAATTATGGTGAATTAGTAAGTAAGAGCCAAAAGAGGCTGTGCGCACATTAATTATGTGGTCAGTATCATTTGCTTTTAGTGTTATCATTAGCCTACTTCATTGGATCATCAGCAATATGGAAATCTCTGTGTAACTAAGGGCTGATGGCCAGTAATTACATAAATGAAACGACTCCACGTTGAGAGAGTTGAGTAAAATGTGCATAAAAGAGATCCTTTTCTCTTTTAAGGTTGTCTGTGATGTCAGTTATTACGAATAGGGGATTATAGACCTGTGTTCAGTTGGATTGTTTAGTTGCATATAATCCGTATCACGAGGAAACTGCATCGCGAATTAAACAAACACCAAGATAACGATACAGTTGGCAAACCAATTCAAATTAGAACCCCACTTACCGAAATCCAGGAATTGTTTCATGGAAAGCGGAGATGGCGAAAATTTAGAGAAATGATCCACATGTTTAGGAACGTTGGCCACAGCTGCCGCCTTCACCATGGATCTAACAAATCTTATTCTACTCGTCATCCTAAAAAATAATCTTTAAAAAATTAAGCGCTGCTCCAATTAAATTCGCCGACGTAGACGTAATTCACGGAGATATCCCAGGCAGTTTGCATTCTGCAGCAGCACTTGTGAGGTGCACATTTATTACACTGTTTACTGCCTCTCGGCCAATAAGAAGGCTAGGTGGGCAGCAGCCAGCCAGTCATATTCCAAGAAACGCAAAGAGTTGCACTATAGCTGGAGAGTAAACAACACAGTCTCATGAATGACTGACCTGGTCATGTCGAAATTTACATAACGTTCTCTCTCGCTCGCTGATAAACAAGCAGGACGGAAAATTGCTGCACTCTGTTGTCATAATAGTAACTTGGGCGATACTTGCGCATCTTCATCAACAGTAGAGTCGTAACGTGTATTTTAAAGACTGAATTAAACACACAAACAGATGATATAATGCGGGGTTGGGTATACGCTTGAGTAGTGACGTCATGTTTGTACTATTCAAGGATACAATTAAGACTAGCCCTGCTTTGGCTCACAATGGCGTGAACGTGCCAACTTTATTGATCCTTCACTTTCGTCTCTACACTGGCGCATCTTGTATACGTCATCACTAGTGGACATGTAATATGTGCAGAATACTACAATGTTGATTTCGACTAATCAAAGGAAGTAGTATCAATTGCAGTATCAGTTGTTTTACGATTGTGATCTACTTTGATTCAATTAACTAACATGCGCTAAAATGTGATTGTGCGCATGAAGCTACTGCTTCTGCGGAAGCATATTGCTGCCACGTGCAGGAAAGTCAATAGTAAACGTTAATACATAAATTCCATGTTTTAACGTGTTAACTTTACTTCCACATTCGGCGAAACAATACTCATCACTCGAGGCAGCGCAACTGAATATGTCCCTTAAAAATTCCAAAGCCTTATGAGTAAAAACTGTTTCTTGTATCTACAACGCAGCAGTGCAAAGAAACAAGCTGTCAAAGCATATCAAACAAGTGGCTCCTTAACAACTTTTAAGAGTCCTTAAAAATTGGCTACAAAATCATACACAAATTTAGATGTATAAATTTCAATGTACTTTAATGATCTAAGGTAAATTTAGTTATGAATACCTCTATTGTGGTGCTCCTGCCATTACCATGTTTTTGCATTTAAAAAAATAAAAGAAAGAAAAAATAATGCGTTTGTTTACATGAATTATTGTACATAACTTTAAATGTATTTATATATATATATATATAATGGCACTTGCTTGTTGATTTTGCCCTGTTATGTCTTAAGTGCTTCTTGTAAAGACCACCCTAGAAATAAGCCCTTGTGCTTTATTGTGTTTTCATCCTCAGTGATGTTTGACTGTATGTCAGAAATTGCTAATATGTTTTTTTCTGTACACAACACTTCAGCATGTAAAACTAAAATACAATACCAAAATTAATAATTCACAAAACAAATATGTCAATTACAAGTAAATAAAACTACACATTGGCAAGCAACCTGTTACATGCAGATAGGCTGTCTTCGTTTTTAATTATTTTAAAGTTAAAGTACCACTGACTGTCACACCCAACTAAGTGGGGCAAAATATATTCTCCGCATTTGACCCATCCCCTGAGTGAGCGGTGAGAAGCAGGGATTGCCCTGGGGAATCATTTGGTGATCTAACCCCCCAATTCCAACCCTTAATGCTAAGTGTCAAGGAGGAAGGCAAATGGGTCCCATTTTAACTCTTTGACTGCCAGACGTTTTCAGAAACGAGATGTCGCCAGTGCCAGCCAATTTAAGCATTTTGACTGATCTTTCAAGGTCCACAGAAAATGTTGTGTTTGGACTATGGAAACACACATACTACCAAATGAAAGATTGAACTCTCATCTTTCATCAGAAAAAAAAGTTTGTTTCTACCTTATTCCGTTCTTCAGTAATCAACAGTTAGTTTCACAGAAATGCTCTGTTTTGAAACAAAAAGCGGAGAAAAAGAGCTTTTTGTGAAACAATGTTATTTCATGCACTCTCGTGAATTGTACACTTCTTTTTGTCCGTGAATGATGCCACAAATACCTAAATAGTGCTTTACTTCTGTAAAACGCTATCACCAACAATGAAAAAATGTTTTTTGGTTGCAAAATACGTTTATTTCCATTCAACAGTGTAACAATTTGACAAAACAATTTGGCAAACTATTTACAAATGTGTGCCACTGTGGTACTATTTACAATTATGTGGATGTTTCAAATACAGTTTTTCTTTTTGTAACGCTCCCATGCGTGCAAGGAGACGCAGCAGGATTTGCACAACAGATTAGTTTCACTTGCGATGGTTCCTTTCGCGTACAGACGTTACACTTTCTTGACGGTCTTTTTTTCCGGGGAATAGCAAGTAGCAGACTGTACCCACTCCTCCGATGAATATGCATTGGATTCGGGGCACTCTTCATCGTCCGATTGAACGTCCGCCTGAGCGTGCTCAGTTGTGCTCCGCGTTTTCCGGTGTTAGCATCGCTAGCCGGTGAACCTTTATGACGTCGTCATAGCCGCCACGTCAACGCTTGCAACTTCAGCGTCAACCTCGGAGTCACCATCATCATCATCGATGATGATCATCGTCGTCATCAATGTGCTCTTTAGCGTTGGTCGATGCTTTTCGTCTTTGAAAAAAACTGCTCGACCGTGAGCTGCTTGCAACCGGTCGCCATGTTTTCTTCCCTTCCCCAGCCATTGTCCCCTCTAGCTCCGCCTCACGTCTTCTACTGACGCCTACCCAATCTTGTCAAAAGAGAGTCATTGCTGCCATTTAGGGGCCAAAAATAGTCATTAGGCTAACTAGATCTGCTTGAAACTTTCACAGCAGCTGGCCAAGGCTTTCCTCCACCCGTTTCAAAAATTTTTTTTTTTTAAAATTGGATGACGTCTTTTAAGCGGTCCTCCGTAGGTTTTTGCTTGACGTCTTTTAACGTCCATGGCAGTCAAAGAGTTAGTAGTCTCTGATATGACCCGGCCGGGGATTGAACCCACAACCTCCCAGTCTTAGGGCAGACACTCACACCACACACACGCAAGGCCACTGAGCTGAACACTTGGCCATTTTTGTTTACAGTAATTGTTTACAGTAATATAAAGGTGACATGAGTCAGCATGATCAAGGACCCAAATTCAGGGGCGCAGGTAAGCAAGACAAGGGAGCAAATTGAGTGCCACAAAGTATTTACTGTATTTGCAAAATAATAAAAAGGCAAACCAGGTAGCTAAATTAACAAAGTCCAATTTGTTTTATTCAAACAACAACCTAAAACTGGGTATACATTTACTATAAAAGGAAGCAAGACAGGACTATGTGGGAACACATAATTCACAGCGTAATGAACAGAAGCAAGAAACACAAACAATGAACTTGCAAAGACAGAAAAAAACAAGACAAGAGACAAAGAGAAACACCTGGGGTCCATTTCACAAAGCACGTTCAACAAACACCTAGACTAACCCTGAACAGCGAGTTGATATACACTGAGAGAGGAAACTGCGTTTTCGGTTCCAAGACAGCTGATTTGAGGTAGCTTTATCAACGCAGAGTAGTTTCACCTGGAGTTACCACACCAATGGAGCCCCGATTCCTCGGGTCACCATGGTAATGGGGAAGCCCTCTGCTTCCGTGTTTTTTACCCCTCTTAATTGGAAATCTAAATGCGATCATATAGCGAATTTGAACATGTTTTCCGAAAAAAAGTGCAACGCCGCAGCGGTTCCTCATAGAGGAAGGCGGCGTGTGAGAACGTTGCTGCTTAGGTCAATGCGTACATTTAAATGTAGTCTTTTGCAATCACAATAATAATACAGGGAAAACCTGTTGAATAGTAGCTCATTAATTAATTTCATCTAGGTGCAATCCTGCAGGGGAAAAGCGCACTTGATTAAAGATGAAATATAAAAGTATTATTCAAACGGTTATAAGAAAAAAGCGGAGCGCAACACACAATATATGCTGTGATGTGAACGCATAAGTACGGCGCCGGTAATGCTGCAAATGTAAGGACGGATTAAATTGTGTATGTAGATGATGGACTGTGAGGTGAAATGGTAACGCTCAAAAAGATAACTGTCCGGAAATGCCAGCATATCTATGCATAACAGTGATAACAGTCTTGCGACGAATATTTAATTCCCTGTGCAATAAAGCGGACCCTTCACGTGGCATGTTCATGACAAAAGTGGACTTTACGCTATAGACTAGAGGCGTATTTACGCAAAAACTTGCTGCAGCGGACTTTATGAATCAGGAAATGAAATGTCGTGTGTAGGTTGAAAGGAGGCAGGGACAGAGAAAACCTCGAGCTTAAATGACGTTTTTAGGAAACAGGCTAGAGTTACCTCTTTTTCTCTGGTTTCAGTTACCTTCCTTTCTGAAACGGAAGACGCGGAGTTTCCCACGTTTCAGGGTTTCTTGACTCAGGGTTCTCACTAAGCCTGCTTTGTGAAATAGACCTCTGGACAAGACACAAGTAGTTGAGGGAGGAGATTGGAAGACATACCAGATGAACTGCATAATGACAACAGGTGGACAAAAAAATCAAACGAGCCAGACATGGAAAAATGGACACTGGGAGAACATGACAAAACTAAATCTAATCCTAACCAAATCAACAAAAACACAGCTCATGACCAGAAGAGCTGTATAGTAGTTATGTAACTAGAAAAATTCCCGTGGAAATTTTGAATGGGACTGCTGACTCTTGTAAATGAGCTGAACAGTTTAAAATTTAAACGACTGGAATCGCTCAAGAAATGTGGAAGTTAACCATAATCAACATCAACTAAAAATATCTCACTGTCCCTTTAAGAAAAATGCACTTTCACACACACACATTTGACTTTGTAAATGAGCTGAACAGTTTAAAATTTAAACGACTGGAATCGCTCAAGAAATGTGGAAGTTAACCATAATCAACATCAACTAAAAGTATTTCACTGTCCCTGAAAATGTATTTAAAAAATGTAAATGAGCTGAACAGTTTAAAATTCAAACGACAAAAATCGGTCAAGAAATGTGGAAGTTAACCATAATCAACAGAAACTAAAAATATCTCACTGTCGCTTTAAGAACGCACACCCATTTTTGACTTGGAGCCATCACGCGCCCCACATTCCATTGAGATTGTATGAGAGACGCACCCCTTGAACAAAAGCATCTCACGACTTAACGGTTCAAGATACAGATTCAAGAAATGGCTCGTTAGAACGGCAAGGGTTTGGGGAACACGAGCATGTTCTCATTTTTTTAATCAGATGAAAAATGACCAAATGAGAGCTGGTTGAAAACGTATGATTTATCAGAAATGAAGAGCGAAAGGCGCCTGAATTTAACATGGAAGAGATAGGCGAGTTCGTCCGACTTGTCCTCGCTTAAAGTGAAAATAAAGGTAC
Organism: Vanacampus margaritifer; assembly: GCF_051991255.1. Taxonomy (NCBI): domain Eukaryota; kingdom Metazoa; phylum Chordata; class Actinopteri; order Syngnathiformes; family Syngnathidae; genus Vanacampus; species Vanacampus margaritifer. The sequence goes on from NC_135433.1 coordinate 55,804,291, forward strand.
TAAATGACACCTTAGCCAAATAAAAGTTAGTTTGTCTGAAAGAAGACACTCGTGACTACAAAATGTGAGAATTTGATGTCTAGTGAGCAAAGATTGTGGCCATGGTGACGAGTTGAAGTGAAACTTTTGCAAATATAAGTAGACTTTTCTTTTTTCCCGCCACTCTAAAGTTAATTGGTCAACAGAGTGCGGTAGAAGCCTAATTCACTCACTGTCTTTGAACCCGCACAGGGGGGAGAGCTTTCATTCCTTAAAAAAGATTTCGACACTGAGCTAAAGATGGGAAAAATTCCTACAAAATGAGCTAAAATTCGTATCGGTCGGATAACGTATGCGTGCGCAGCGTGTCTTGGAAAAAGGTGCTTGATCTGTAATTTGTTCCCCCTTTCTCCATTCATTTCCTATGGGAGTTTTTTGGGAGTTTTTGGGGAATTGCGTCGCCATGGTAACTCAGAATTCCTAGAAAAGTAATGCCGCACCGAGTCAGATCGAGCCGCATCGTTTGATACCTCATTTGTCCCGGTGCGATCTACGGTACGGGCCGCATTTTTGCGGAAAAATCTTGGGATTTTCTAGGGTGGAGAGTAATATGTGCTGCTTTCAGCAGTCCCATAACTAGTAGCTTTCATTTATAAGACCCAAAAAGGACTCTGCCAGTGACGTTGTTTTGATTTACCAAATGTGGAAGTCAAACTTATCACTTTAACACCAATTAAAATGTGAAATTTATCTCATTGTTTAAGGATATCTTACCATGTTTTTTGTTTTTTTCCTGGTGTCCTAACGTTTGGTTTCGACTAATCACTTATGCAAATTCTGTTATGTTTTGTTATAGTTTCTACGTTTGATCTTGTTGTTTTAAAATGTTTTATCAATAAATAAAAAAAAAAAAAAGTAGAACATGCATAGAAATAAGACCACAGCATAGTACAGTAACTGTAGTGAAAATCAAAATTAATCCATAGATTTTCAATCACTAATCCATCAATATATTTCCTATGTTCATTTTTCTAAAAAATACACCTTAACCTTTACTTTCTCCACTATTTTGCATTATTATATCTGTTTAAATCTGGTCGTAACTCAGCCTCTATTCTCTATAGTAGGGCTGTTTATTAATCTCCAAAAAGAATTTGACATTACAAATCATGACAAATTTATGGAGGTAAATATGGTGCAAAAGTAACTTATACCTGTAAAAAATGTTTTTAGTTGTATTAAAAAAAAAATTGTACCAGTAGAAAAAAGTATACATTTGTATTTGTAAAAGTCGTGATTTGTACCTGTAAAAAATTGTACCTGTAAAAGTCGTAATTTGTACCTGTACAAAAAATGTTTGTACCTGTAGAAAAAGTGTAAATTTGTATCTGTAAAAGTCGTGACTTGTACCTGTATAAATGACAACTTGTAGTCAAAGAAGTCGCCACTAGGAGTCACAAGTGTTTTTTTCAGTCACTTGACTTTTGCACCAAATCTCTCGCTACAAATGGTGCAAAACTGATTCGTACTTGTAGAGCTCCATGATTTGTACTCGTAGAGAAGAGGGCGGGCTCTGGAGGATTTGGGCGGGCTACAGCTCAACCTCATTGGTTCAGCGAACGACAGTGGGTTGGTCTCAAATGACGCCACATTTTTATCATTAATATACACAAGTCAGAAATTCCAAACAAACAGAGTAGCAACACCATTTCACGCGTCATTTTGGAAGAAGAGGACGTACAATCCCAGGTGTGAAAATTTCAACATAGTTCAATATACAAACACCGTGTGGAACAGCTTAAACGTTGGTTGACATGCAGAGAACTCAAAGTGGGAAGAAAGAAAGAAGTAGTATGAAGGTAAGATTTATTGTACGTTCATAGCTCGTAATCCGGTGCTAGCTAGCTCATCTCATGTTGCTAATTCTCACAAAAACTGAACACATTGAAGTCACAATTTACATTTAAAGATTTGAAGCCTACCTTTGGATGTGATTTTCTGTCCTGAATGTATTTCCTTTTACCTGGGCCATTTGTATTGTCATAGCTGAGACAGTGTAAACATACGATCAATAGCTGTGTCTCTGCACTTCTTCCATGTCTTCAAAAACTACCTGTATACTTGAACTGAGATATATTATATTATATTATATTATATTATATATTATATACTGTACATACAGTATTCCATGTGTTGTTAAAACAAGTTTTGCAGTGAAATTCAAATGATCGTTCTTAACACTTGTAAACATACACATTTGCCTTCAACACTGAAGCCAAATAAAAATAATAAAAATGGAAACGTGTGTGTATGAAAAATGTCTGTGTCTATCAGTATTACCACTATTTCTGATATTAAGATGAAACTAAATTTTATTTTTTCCCCCCTGGCTAACAAGATAAAGCTAAACGTTTAACCGATTACGTATATCGTCATTTATACAGGTACAAATCACGACTTTTACAGACACAAATTTACACTCTTTTCTACAGGTACAAATTTTTTTTTGTACAGATACAAATCACGACTTTTACAGGTACACATTTTTTTGGGCAGGTACAATTTTTTTTTTTATTACAGATACAACTTTTTTTTTTTTACAGATACAATTGAGTTTTTTTTACAGGTACACATTTTTTCTTTTACAGGTACAAATCACGACTTTTACAGATACAAATTTATGCTTTTTTCTACAGGTACAATTTGTTTTAATACAACCCCCAATTTTTTTTTTTACAGGTACAAGTTACTTTTGCACCATATTTACCTCCATACAAACTGATCAGTAAACTGCAACCCAATGGGATAAAGGGATAGCTGAGTGAGTTTAAATCAGAATTCCTGGACATTGTATGTGGCGTCCCCCAGGGCTCACTGTTGAGGCCAAAACTGCTCATCCTCTATATATAAATGATATATGTAATGTGTCACAACTAATCAAGTTTGTGGTATTTGCACATGGTACAAATATAGAGACAGATAAGTCGACATGACACATCTTGCAATAGGCTCCTTGACTTGAAAACTGTCCAACAGGACTTGCTTTTCTATTTCTATCTTTTAATGTTCTTGATTTGCTATGTATCCTTGTTTCTAGACTCACGCCACTGACACAAGGATGAATCGGAGCAGCGTTGTCATCCAGCCTTGTTTTAAAAAAAAAGAGAAGAGTAATTATTTATACATGTAGAACATTCTCTTTTGAAAAGACGTCCCCTCCCCATCTCGTTGAGAGTGGGTAGGGGGAGGATCACTCACATCAGCATCCAGTGCTGATGTCACACTCAAGTCATGTCGACCCTTCCTCAGCACAATCAGCACCACCACCTGCTCTGTTTTTGCCACGATACGTAAGTAAACAAGCTCGGTTACTTGTGCGTCCTTACTTGCCTTGCCGTCGTTTTCCTTTGCATGTCGGTGTCTGCGGTCATAATTTATTGGCTGAATCAATCATAACGCTGCTAGGATATAGCGGGCCGTGTTGAGACGATTTTGTTGCGCAGCTGTCCATGGCGTGAAATGCAGCTCTCTCGGAGGCGAGACAAGTAGCATGGATGGAGTGAAAATGCGAATAAATAAATATATAAATAGGCTATCAAAGAAATTTGGGTTTATTAGAAATCGGAGCAGATGCAAATCCATTTGTCCACAAATACCTGAGCAAAGTGCCATTAACGAGCAGTTTGGATTACATTGTCAATAAATGTGTATGATTTTGTTCGTTATTACAACCCTGACTCAGGGTGTGTTGCGTTCACGTGCCGTCGGCTATCTGAAATACCACAAGGCAACGCAAAACCTGGTGATATTTTTGCAAGCACTGCAACAAACTGACCTCTATTGGATGCACAAAAGCGCACATGCTTCAAATACTCAATTGTTGTTGACTCTTAAACAACACCACACCTGTGTATATATATATATATATATATATATATATATATATATATATATATATATATATATATATATATATATATATACTGTATATCACATTTGAAGAACTGAACAAACCCTAAACTTTATTGGATATATTTTTTAAGTTATTCATTAAGCCTAATGAAAAGCAAAATGAATGTATTTTCTTTCATTGATCTTCTTCTTCTTCTTATGAAGAGCATTCAGATTGGAGCTGAAAATGAATGTATCTCAAAATCTATATGTTACATGCAAATGGGCTTTTTACTTGAGATAAAAGACTACTATAGCTGAATATTGGAATTTATGTGGAAGGTGTCAAGGTGGAAGTGGAAATTGTAGACATTTTTTTTTTTATTAAACTGCACACAGTTTCTATACAAATGAACAATACATGGATTATTGTTCTGGTCCTACAGTTAAAATGATCACAGTGCCATGCATGTGCACATAAAACTCAAGTGTCAATGGGTACAAAGATGATAAACATGCAGATAAAAAGGCGGGTCCAAGATGTCACAACAGTGACAGGAATATTTTCTCTACAGCTGTATCAGCATGAAGCGACACAGTAGTGCTGTATTGACTTTCATTTGTTTCTCTTCTTGTCATCTCTTTTAAAATATGTTACATAATCACCATCACAATACAAAGAAGACATATGACAGCAGTTGGGGTGCGGAAAACCACCCTCTTTATTGTAATAAGAGACATATCTGTTTCAAATATAGAGCGCATAGTGTTGCTGAGCTTAAATAAAATGTACTATGTCAGAACAGCAGTGCAGAAGGTTGGAAATTTTGTCCTTAGTAATTGCAAAAAACTAAGTAAATGTGGGCCTATATTTAATGACTCCACTGCTGCCTGAATTGTAGACATAGTAGTTAAAATGCAACTTATCCCCCTATTTTATAGATGCCTATGATACGTTAAGCATGATGTGCCACACCAAAAATACGTCTTGTCTCAGCACTGCACTAAATAGTCTCTGTCTCCATCAGATAAGAGCTTCTGAGTTTCAGTCTTGGCTGGACCTTTTCTGTGTGGGTTTTAGCCAGGTCCTCTTACTGTATATGATTGCCTGTTAGATTAATTGAAGACTCGTAATTGCCCATGAGTATGAAAAACTGTTTATATGTGCCCTGTGATTCAGTGCCGACCTGTCAGAGTATCTAAACAACTCCCGTCACCTCAAGTCATGGATAAGATCCAGCTCACCCATGTCAGTGAACAGGATCTGCCGGAAATGCGAACCCAACTCTGGCAGGGACCAAATAGCCCATATCAGGGGGTCCAGTTCCCTATACTCCTGGAGCACTCCCCACGGGACTCCCTGAAGGCCGAATACCTTCTCCAAGTCCTTAAGCAAATGTAGACTGGTTGGGCAAACTCTCGTGCACCCTCGGGGACACTGTTGAGGGTGTAGCGCTAGTCCATTGTTCAACGCTCAGGATGAAACCCTCACCTTATCCTGAATCTGAGTTTCATTGTAGCAAAAAACATCCGCACGGGTGACTTGGGTTGTGGAATATCAAATAAGAGCATGAGAAAAGATTCTATTTTATTAGTTCCACTAAATAACTAGCAATGATAAATGGAGACTTATTTTTTAATTAAACACCCCGCTCCTTCTCACAAGTAAAACCACCAAGCTCAAGGTGGGTGGTTTACTCCATCTTCTTTAGGTTACACAAGCTGGATGATATCCAAGAGTATTGAAGAGTAACAAGAGCTTTGCTTTCTTGTGTGTTTGGCTATGCTTGTTCAGAGATAATCAAGGGACAGATATTGTTTAAAATGGAATTTGTATATACAGGTGAGGGAGGGACGAGACTTAAGGTGGTGAAACAAGAGCGCATGACCAAATTCACACATGAAATCTATAAAAATGTCCTGGCTGTTGAGTAATGTAATTTTGGTTTGACCAGGAAGTGGAGAGAAAGCCTAACACAAGCTTCCACATCTTCACTGACAAATAATGCCCCACTGAACCTGACATTTTCATTAAAATCTTGCATAACTTCTGCCCTGTGTGTAAATCCAAGTTTATTATTAATAAAATTACCACCAGTCAGTGCTGTTCAGAAACCCAATTGCCCTGCTAATGGCTAATTGTTAGTGCAACAGTCATGTCATCATACCTTCATCCGTTTAGGTCATGCTTCAGTGTGCTTTGTGCAGCAATTCTAGTGCTGATTATCAATCAGTTTGTGTTAAGTTGGTCTGTGCAGAGGGGTGTACAGAGGTCTCTCTTTTGAAGGGATGAGATCTTTTGCCAAGTTGTAATCATATTCTCTGAAGGCTATAGACAGAAAATTGTTATATTCCTTCATCTTTTTGTTTTTCTTTATTTCCAGGTGACCAGACATTTAATTACCTCCTTTTTTTCCTTTTTTTTTTTTAACGTATCTATGGCTGTATTTACATTAAATTAGGGGTGTGAATTGCCTAGTACCTGGCGATTCGATTCGTATCCCGATTCATAGGTTACGATTCGATCCAATACCGATTAATCCCGATACAAATCTATAAATTGATTATTGCGATTTTATTTATTTTTTTACTCAAATTTAGAAAATACTAATCAGTAAACTTGTTCATGTACACTGTAAGATTTGTATGAAAATGTATTTATTTATCTGAAAATTCAGGCTTATAACTGAGCCACTGCATTTAACAAACAGGTTGCAATCTGTTTCATGTTTGAACAGCACTGAAATAAAATATTAAGGCTTAATGTTCCATTAGTATAACATTTTTCCATGTTTAATGTGTGAATCCTAACCCTAAATAAGACGTTTTGTTGAATATTCCCATAAAAAATTTATGTTTAAAAATCGATTCGGCCGCATATCGAATCCATTCGAGAATTGCGCACAGTAATATTGCGATATATTTGTTCTAGCACCTACATTAAATTGTTTAAGTGACAAGATAGATTAAGCTGGAATTATTCTTCCATGCATTCATTTTCTGGAGAGCTTCTGCCCTCATTAGAATCACGGGTGAACAATTTAGAGTCTTCAGTGAACCTAGCATGTATATTTTGGAAATGCGGGAGGAAGTAGCCTACCTGCAGAAAACCTAAAAGCAAGGAACAGACAGTGCAAGGATGGAGCCAAGATTTCAACCAAGAACCTCAGAAATGTGAGGCAAACATGCTGAGCACTAGCTCAGTCTGCTGCCTTTTAATTCTTGTGATATATATGTTTTGCTTGATAATTGCAAACCTTTGTGAATGTACAAAACTTTTTTTTTTTTTTAACTGTTATGGTTTTACAATATAAAACTAATACATATAAACATGCGTAGCATACTGATCAAGAGTAAAAGTGCAATCTTTTTTGGGGGGTGGGGGGCAATTATACTGATCATTGTGATGCTATAAAAGGCAACTCTTCAGTTTTTGTGCTTGACTGCAGGGGGTTATTATGTGCAGCATAATATGTTGGCCCATTAATAAATGAAAAAAACATGTGAGGAAAACATATGGCCATGTTCTGATCTGCCCTTGGCTTGCACTGAGTATGTGTCATGCAATAATGCTGACTGAAAGTGGAGCAGGAAATTTAGAGGAAGGAAGGCGGCAATGCACGTTTGCAGTGTGTGGGATGAAAGTGAACGTGTGAGAGAAAGAAAGTGTGGGCTGATGGAGTGGGAGTTATGCACATGCCACATGCATGGTTTGACCTCTTTGCCTCTATGGCTATTGCTGTTTTAGGTACCACACACACACACACGCACGCACACACACACACACACACACACACGGTTGAATGTGTATCTTCTGGCAGGTAGACAATACCAGGTCCAGTTGTTCAAAGGTAATTTGGACAGTTTTAACAATGGATTGGATCAATTATTAAAAATAGGTTGTATAAAACCAAAAACAGATTCTGAAATTGGAATCACCTAATCCAATTTTGGTTTTAATCTGGATCAAACCCTCAATTTGTGTTTTAAACTTTTTTGCAGGATTAGGATAACATTGTTTACCCGCAAAACAACAACAACAACAAAACAGGATTATTCGGATCTCAGAAGTAGATGGAGTCAACAATCCTAACAGGTGAAATAAATAACATTTATCATTTATTTATTGAGATTTTATTGAAGTGAAACCACAAAAATGAAACTAGAAAAATTCCCGCGGAAATTTTGAATGGGACTGCTGACTCTTGTAAATGAGCTGAACAGTTTAAAATTTAAACGACTAGAATCGTTTAAGAAATGTGGAAGTTAACCATAATCAACATCAACTAAAAATATCTCATCAAATATCTTATTATATGATATTTAAATATCTCAAATATCCTTTAAGAAAAATGCACTTTCACGCACACACATTTGACTTTGTAAATCAGCTGAACAGTTTAAAATTCAAACGACTGGAATCGCTCAAGAAATGTGGAAGTTAACCATAATCAACATCAACTAAAAGTATTTCACTGTCCCTGAAAATGTATTTAAAAAAATGTAAATGAGCTGAACAGTTTAAAATTCAAACGACAAAAATCGGTCAAGAAATGTGGAAGTTGACCATAATCAACAGAAACTAAAAATATCTCACTGTCGCTTTAAGAACGCACACCCATTTTTGACTTGGAGCCATCACGCGCCCCACATTCCATTGAGATTGTATGAGAGACGCACCCCTTGAACAAAAGCCTCTCACGACTTAACGGTTTAAGATACAGATTCAAGAAATGGCTCGTTAGAACGGCAAGGGTTTGGGGAACACGAGCATGTTCTCATTTTTTTAATCGGATGAAAAATGACCAAATGAGAGCAGGTTGAAAACTTATGATTTATCAGAAATGAAGAGCGAAAGGCGCCTGAATTTAACATGGAAGAGATAGGCGAGTTCGTCCGACTTGTCCTCGCTTAAAGTGAAAATAAAGGTACTAAATGACACCTTAGCCAAATAAAAGTTAGTTTGTCTGAAAGAAGACACTCGTGACTACAAAATGTGAGAATTTGATGTCTAGTGAGCAAAGATTGTGGCCATGGTGACGAGTTGAAGTGAAACTTTTGCAAATAGAAGTAGACTTTTCTTTTTTCCCGCCACTCTAAAGTTAATTGGTCAACAGAGTGCGGTAGAAGCCTATTTCACTCACTGTCTTTGAACCCGCACAGGGGGGAGAGCTTTCATTCCTTTCGAAAAGATTTCGACACTGAGCTAAAGATGGGAAAAATTCCTACAAAATGAGCTAAAATTTGTATCGGTCGGATAACGTATGCGTGCGCAGCGTGTCTTGGAAAAAGGTGCTTGATCTGTAATTTGTTCCCCCTTTCTCCATTCATTTCCTATGGGAGTTTTTTGGGAGTTTTTGGGGAATTGCGTCGCCATGGTAACTCAGAATTCCTAGAAAAGTAATGCCGCACCGAGTCAGATCGAACCGCATCGTTTGATACCTCATTTGTCCCGGTGTGATCTACGGTACGGGCCGCATTTTTGCGGAAAAATCTCGGGATTTTCTAGGGTGGAGAGTAATATGTGCTGCTTTCAGCAGTCCCATAATTATACAACCTGGCAAGCCACGCCCACTTTCTTGAAAAAGAAACTGGGTCTGGACAGTCGTCCATAGACAGCGATCCGGCACCGGCCGAAAACAGGCCGGCCAATCAAATTTGTCTATTTGCGTGACGCCGTCTTTGCTAACGCTGTTTGAATATCAAAACTCAAGACACCATGAATCTTCAAAATTTTCCCGCAACATCAATATAAGTCTGTCTCTCTTCGGCTAGTAGCCATGTTGGATTTTTACTTCGTCGCTACAACAAAAAAAGAAGACTTCAACGAGTCGCTTTCTGACGTCACATCCGCTCTTCGCTCATTGATTTATTCCACTGTCTGTTAGCTCAGGTTTGCCCCGCCTCAGAAATGCAATTGATAGGACGGTTGACCAGACTAACTCTCCGGCAAAGCCGCGAGTGAGTCTGGATTTCCAGGCTAGAAATGATAGACTACTTCACACTGTTAAAGTAGAAGTAAATATTTCTCTGAAAAGCTAAAAAATAATAATAATAATAAAATAAAATGAAGTAAATTAACGCTAATTGGAAACTTATCATCATATTTAAAGAACAAAGACAACAACAAAAATGTAGGTGTTGCTTGAATAGATACGATTACAAGTGCATTTGGTCTGGGAAATCTAGTCACCCCTAGGAAAACAAACAAACTGATTAGCCAGGCTGGCACAGCTCTCACCACATTACTCATAGTTAATTTGTCCACTCCTATACTGTCATCAACAGCTTTGTAAAAAGACCCAGATGCACAGAAGCACAGAACAAAGAGGACCCTGTTCTTCCACACTCCTTATTGGTTCTGCGTTGAAGCTGTGATCTGACAAGTTCTGCAATGCTTTTAATATAAGAATTTGCTAAATAAAACCTAAACCACTTAAACTGCCATGCCAAACAAATATGATAATGATGCTAATAGAGAACGTCTTACACAAGAAACTGAAATAGCAGAGGTACAAATTCACCTGGCAGATTATTTTTACATTACTTTAACCAAACTGCAGCAAACCAAAGCCAAAATTTGAGATCCTTCTCCTGAATCCAAAGCTTGGTCATTCCACAGAAGAAGACTGAACGCATGATTCATATCCCTCACAATTTTAGGGAAACACATTTTTTTTATCGGAGTGTATAATGTTCAGCTTCAATCGCCAATCAATCATAGGACACACATTTACATTGTCATTGAATGGAAACTGAACACAATACTCTCATGGAGGCCGGTAAACCACCACATATCATCAGTCACTCTTTTTAAATGCAATACATTTAACCACTTTCATATGGGGTTTTAAGATGAAACAGTCACTAAATGAAAACTAAAAATAATTTTAACTCAAAATTTCACCAGGGTACAACTACATTTGGGCTTACCCTCCTGGCTTTGCTTTGACAAAGGTGGGGGATCTCTGAGAACACAAGGTTAAACATTATTCAAATTTCACGGCTGCCTGTTCATTGAGGTTCCACTGTGTGGTGAAGAATTCAAAGATACAGTTGAATGGCCTCTTCCTGATTTTGTTTCCCTGACCAAAACCTTATTACTTCCCTCTCCGACAGATAACTGTTGATGGAAGTATTTGGCACAGCAGAGCTCGAGCTGTTGCGAAGTGGCGAAGGGCTGCGAGATGACATAGACATGTCGGCGATCAGCTGGTCGGCTGACCACCTCCAAGATGATAGTATGTACCCAGCGTCAGGACTGGCCGTGGCTGCGGCGTATCATGACATTAAGACCCGTCTTGCCAGTTTGGAGAGGGAGAACAGCAGCATCAAGAGGAAACTCAAACAATACGAGGTCAAGGTGCAGATTAGAACATAAATGAAATTTGGAAATGTATTAGCTTTATGCCAAATCAGTCAATGTTCTTGTTTTCTCTCTTCTCTTTCAATAATTGCATATAGTTTCCGATCAATACGTTTGGTGAGGAGAGAGTGTACTTCTCCTGTCAGCCCATTATTAAAGATAACAATGTCATCCAATCAGAGACATCCAATCTGCAACACAGGATCAACTCTCTCACCCAAGAGGTACAGTTGGCTTTTTATTACCAACTCATACAATTGGAATTATACTTTTCTACCAGGATTGTTTATACAAAGTTGTTCTTACAGACTTTGTTTCCTCATTATGCACTTTCTGTTATTCTACATGTGTTAAAGTAAAGTTACCATTTTCATCTCTGCATTTTAGAAAAATCTGAATGCAGATGAGGACAACTGGTAGTGTAGTATTTCACATTGATGACCTTTTGGCATTGGATTAAGTGAGATAACAGTGAAATGAAATAGATCTTTAAATTAAGATTTGACAAACTTGGACTAGCATCAGAAGAACAAAGATTCTTATGGAGCCATATGTTTGAGCAACAATAATGACACAACACAGATTAACAGTTGTGTAGCAACGCATGTATTGTTACAACATTAAAAAAAACAATGAAAATGGTGCGCACCAAAAAAAATAGCTCAGTCCTTTTAATTAAACTCAAATTGTTGGGGCCCTTTCTATAAAGTTCACTTGTCCTGTCCTGTCCTCAGTCACGTCCAAGGGTAAATCCAAAAGATGTATGAAATGTTTGTACTACCATGTCTGTGTCACGGTCTGTGTCACGGTCTGGCCACGGAGCGGAGTTGAGTCCGTCGGCGTGTGGAGTAGAGGACCCAAAGTGCAGGGAGGCAGGAGAACCACGGCAGGAGTGCGGGTTAGACTGACGTATTTTACTGTACCAAATCAAAATCAAAATGACAGAACGAACTCCGGGGGTGACCGTGACAAGCGGAAATGATCCCACGCCGACTGATCACCACCCGGGAATTAAATACACCCACACTAATTAGGAGACTAGTCACACCTGGGGCCAGGCACAAGTGGCTGAGGGCCTGGATTGGTTAACCCGCGGAAGGGCGCGAACCCACTTAGGGCCCTCAACCAAAGCCAGATCTTCCCAGACATGACAGTACCCCCCCCCCCCCCCCCTCCTTAAGGGACGGATCCCAGACGTCCCAAACAAAAGTCTACGTCTGTAGCGGGACCCGGATGAAGGCTCCGGCGTAGAGTCCAGAGGCTGCAGCGGCACAGGCGATGATGCCAGGGGCTGCAGCGGCACAGGCGAGGATGCCAGGGGCTGCAGCGGCACAGGCAAGGATGCCAGGGGCTGCAGCGGCACAGGCGAGGATGCCAGGGGCTGCTGCCGCACGACGTGCGCCGCCAGAACGGGAACCGGTGGCAGCCGCAGGACGTGCGCCGCCGGAATTGGAAGCGGGCGCTGTACGGGGGCCGCCAGAACTGGCAACGGGCGCTCAACTAGCGCCGCCGGAAACACTGGCAACGTGCGCTACGCGAGCGCCGCCAGAACATCGGCAACGGGCGCTGCCATCAGCGCCCCCGGAAACACTGGCAACGGGCGCTACACGAGCGCCGCCAGAAACACTGGAAACGGGTGCTACACGAGCGCCGCCAGAACACTGGCAACGGGCTCTGCACGAGCGCCGCCAGAACTGGCCACGGGCACTCCCCACGCGCCGCCGGAAACTGGAAGCGGGCGCTGCATGCGCACCGCCGAAACAGGAACGGTACCTGCCTCTTGGTCTGCTGGGTCCGTTTATGGTGGGATAATTCTGTCACGGTCCGGCCACGGAGCGGAGTTGAGTCCGTCGGCGTGGGGAGTAGAGGACCCAAAGTGCAGGCAGGCAGGAGAACAACGGCAGGACCCCACTCAGGGCCCTCAACCAAAGCCAGATCTTCCCAGACATGACAGTCTGCCTCCCAGTGCAGAGGACGTAAGATTCAGTCCGGGTTTCGGCCTTCCTGGGTGGAGTTTGCTCTCCCCGCACTTGCATGGGTTTTCTCCGAGTACTCCGGTTTCCTCCCACATTTCCAAAGACATGTGTGGCCGGTTAATTGTACACTCCAAATTGTCCATAGGTGTGATTGTGAGTGTGGATGGTTGTTCATCTCTGTGGGCCCTGCGATTGGCTGGCAACCAGTTCAGGGTGTACCCCGCCTACTGCCCAAAGCCAGCTGGGACCCTTGTGAGGACAAGCGGTTAAGAAAATAGATGGATGGATATATCCTACTAATTATTTGATATCCAAATTTGTCAAAAATAGTAACCTTTGTGCTTTTTGTGAAAATGAAGTTGAAACCGTATCTCATTTATTTTATGACTGTGTGATAATGAAACAATTTTGGCGTGATCTAGTGGCCTTCTTCTTTAAAACCTCTCATCTAAAAGATGTAGTTTGCTACTATAAGTTATCATATATTTGCTACTAATGTGAACTTTGGATGAGCCTACTAATCAAACGGCTCAAAGGTCTAGATTTAGTTGACTGTGTTTTTGATGAGTCACACAGCCTGGGACAGCAAGGAAACAGGAACTGCGCCCAATCACGAGGATGATTACATTTTCGGTGACAGTTGACAGATTAAAAATGTTTATACTTGCAAACACTTACAAACAATCAGACAAATGTGTTATTTTGAAAATCATGTGTTTCCCCACCCCTTTAGAGGTGCAATGCACTCATTCGGATTCAGAAACCACCCCAAAATAAAAAAGAGCAGGAGACAGAGAGTGGCTAGAGTGGTTTGAGGAGTCTGTGACTGGACACCACTCTGCTCTCCTCGCGAGTAAGAAACCCAAAAGACTTTTCTCATCCTTGTGTCTGTGTATTTTAAAATGTTCTAGGTTGCTTTAACCTGACAATAATTTTGAATATGTATTTAATTTTGTTATTCTTTATGCTAAGTTTTTTATTCACAAACAAAATTGTTCCAAGTCCTACCCCAGATTTGTGTGTTTCCTTCTGGAATTGAAATCTATTTTCAAAGCTATAAAATTAATCAACAATAAAAAAAAGCAGTAAATTGTCAAATCTCTTGGATGTTTTTCACCTATGCAAATGCAAATGCAAATACAATACAATAAGATACAATAATTATCTTTCTCTTTTCAGTTGGTTTTAAACAAATGTTATTTCTATTTTCTCGGTCTACATAAGTAGATTTTACTTCTTAACTTAAATTTGAACCTGGATTTTACAGATGACTTCCTACTCATTTCTTTCTTAATACAGTAATGTCCGTCTTTACATTGTGATTGACCGGTGACAGGTCTAGGTTGTAGATGTGTTCCCTGCATTAGCTGGCTTATATTCTGGGCCAAGATCCTAAAAAGCAGCGGATCACCAGTGCAATATGCAGACTTGTCAACCGTCTAAGAAGGCCCCGTCCACACGAAAGCCAGTTTCAATGTATCCTCACAAGTTTCTAACCGTTCAAGCCGTTCGTCCACATTACTTCGATTTCGGAGCTTGAAACCGATCACTTTTGAAACCGGGCTCCAGAGTGGAAAGATTTCAAAACGCGCCCCATACCCGTCCGTCTTGACACCATATGCAGGATACTCCTCCAGCAATGGCGTAATGGTTGCAGCTCGATGACGACGCATTGTCACAGATTGCTGACGAATGCGCCAATTCTCGCGTGTCTGCGCGCGAACAGTCAGTCTGTCAACAACAATGGCGGATAGCCGTGTCGTAGTCGTTTTGTGCAGCCTCCTTAGCTTGCTTATGCTTTTGCAACAAAATATTTAGCTTTTTTTATTCCCACGTTCAACCAGCGGTGTTGTACTTGAATCACCCGCCATTGTCACTTCTCCTGTGTTCGTCTTCTTCATGTTCTTTTGATACATGCAAAGCCATGTTCTGTAGATTGCAATAAAGTTTTTTTCTTTTTAAAAAAGTGTCCGTCTTCTTCACTGATTCTTCTTCTACGCTTTCAGTTAACTCCCTGTGGCTGCACTACAGTGCCACTCCAGACTTGGCTTATACATTACAGCCGTTAAATGTCTTCAGCGTCTTCTTTTGGACACAAGCAAATCTTGAAATGCTTCTGTGTGTACGAGATTTGTTTGAGTAACGAAGCCGACTTTGCTTCCGTCTGGACGGGGCCTAAGTTAACAACGCTCACTGTGTTTTTGAACTTGTTTCTCCCTGTCAGCAGCCATTGTGTGTGCCATTTTTCAAAAATGTTTCTATGTTTTTAATTGAAAGAAAAGTGCAGGTCTCAGCAGGCCTTCAATGCATTTGACTCACCAATTGTTTGCTCAGGCGATGAGGTCAGGAACCGGGTTATGGGTGTTGTGTAGTTTGTAGAGTTGATACATAAACAAAACTAATATTTTCAGCTTGAAATATTGCAGAATATCAAACAATGTTTAAATAATACGCGCCATGGCGGGGGTGGATGGGGGGCGGGGTGGGCGGGTCGTTGGGGGGATGTGTCCTGCTTCTTCCTCTGGTCATTGAATTGGTGGAGGCTGGTGTCTGTGGATCTCACTCTGCTTTGTCTGTCTTTCCTTCCTTCCTTCCTTCAGTCTCTCCTTTGGTCTCTTGAGGTCTCCCTGATTTGTTGGAATTTAGATGTTTCTGGAGTTGGTGAAGGACTCTGGTTGGTGGGTGGTGGGTGGTGTCTGGTCAGTGCTGGATTTCACTTTCCTTTCTTTTCTTTGGTCCTTCCTCGGGTCTCCTGACGGCCTCACAACTCTGGCTGGATTCTGAAGTGTTCGGTTTAGGTGAACGGTATGGGATTTTTTAATAGGTTTTAGGTGAACTAATGAATACACACTCACGCACACACACACACGCACGTGCACAAAATTAAAATTAATAATAATAAAAAAAAGAGAGCAATGATGATCACATGTCAAATCGGTAAAATTACCGAATGAACAATACTGAGCTCTCCAGGAATTTTTTTTTAAAAAATGACAAAAAATTAAGAGATAATGGCTCCAACAGCCATGTGTTTAGTAGAAGTCAGTACAGTTGTACAGTTGCTAAATATTTAATTATCTTAATCTTTTCATTTGAATTTGGTTATGTTCCTTAAACACGTCAGGAACATTTATGTTAAAATTTTCAAAAAATAAGAAAAAATCCTATGGCATGTTGGAGTACACATGGTAATTGTGTTTACTTGGCATTAGGATTATGAGTGAGCTTTCCATTAAAAAAAACATTAATTAAACCTACGGCTAAATGGTTCCAGTTGTTGGACTCAGCCGTTACAAAATTTTACTGGAATAAAAAAAAAAGCAAAGATTAGTCTATCTACTCTTCAGAAAAGTAAATCCAAAGGTGGTCTAGAGGCACCAAATTTTATGTACTACTATATAGCTAACCAGCTACAATATATCGTTCTATGGGCACAACCCAACAGAGACACTAACTGTTGGCTGGAACTAGAACAGAAGGATTGTAATAACCTCAGACTTCTAGATTTACTCTTTATTACAACATCGATTAAGCGACATAATTGTTTTAAAAACCCAATGATTTCCGCCACCCTGACTGCCTGGTGGAAGGCACTAGAAATTACAAAAGCCCAAGTGGAGCCCTGTGGGCTTTCTCCCCTATGGCATAACCCCGACTTAACAACCAACCGTTTTATTTAGGTGTGTGGGAGCAGAAAGGAATTACACATCTCCACCATCTCTTCTCAGATAATATGTTTATATCATATACATCCTTGCTCCAAAAATACAAAATAAAAAACTGAAATTTTTTACATTATCTACAAGTTAAAAATATGATAAAGAAAAAAATTCCAACACTTCGGGGTACGCTCCAACCGCCTGTTTTAGCTAAAGATATTAACAAGCTTTCTCCGACAACAGCAAAAAAACTTTCAAAAATATATAAGTTACTTTCATATACTGATAAAATGTCTTTACCCATCTCAAAATGGGAGACAGACTTGTCTATAGCACCGGAATCTGACTTTTGGATTCAAGTTTGTGAAAACGCATTTAAAATGACAAAACACACAAATTTACAACTTATCCAATATAAAATTATTCACAGAACATACATTACTCAATATATGATGAAGAAAATGGGACTCTCAAACTCCGACATTTGTCTCCAATGTTTACAAAACACTAGACACTTATGTTCATGCTTTATGGTTATGTACTCCGGTTATGTATTTCTGGACTAAAGTCTTAGAAAAACTTTCCGCTATTTTGGACTGTAGGATACCTTTATCTCCAAAATTGTGTTTGCTAGGTGACCTAACAACAACTGACTTACCACATAAACAATTTCAATCTACACTTGTAGCCCTTACTATCGCAAAAAAAACATTTTTTGTTAACTGGAAAAATAAACAAACTCTGAATATCGACCAATGGTCTAACCTCCTCATGAATCACATTTTAATGGAAAAAATATCTGCCTCAAATAAAAACCAAATATCAAAATTTATAGAAACATGGTCTACGTATATAGAATTTTTTAACCTAATTCTGGTTACTTACAGTAATTCTGCCTGTTAGAGAGAGACACCACATCGTGATAACTTACATTGATGTTTCTGCATTTGGCAATTTATTATTATATTATATTATTAGTATGGTATTTTTTTTTAATAGGTTATAGGTGAACTAATGAATACACACACACTCGCACGCACGCATACACACACTCACCCACATACAAAAAAATAAAATAAAATAATATATATATATATATATATATATATATATATATATATATATATATATATATATATATATATATATATAAAAGGAGAGCAATGATGTCATGTCAAATCAAATGAACAATACTGGGCTCTCCAGAAAAAAAGAAAAAGGACTATGAGTGAGCTGTTGCAAGAAATCATCCCCCTTAGGGATGCCTGGATCCTAAAATTTTGAGAACGCCCTTTTTAAATTCTCTCTCTCTCTCTCTCTCTCTTGCTCTCTCTCTCTCTCTCACTCTCTTTCTTTCAGCTCCAGAAGAGCAAAGATAGGGAGGAGCAGTTGGAGGACGTAATTCAAGCTTATGAGAAGATTCACCTCGAGAAAAGCAATGTCCAGAGAGATCTTGACAAGATGGTTAACACACACACATACATAATGCATACTCTATTATTTATTGTGGCTCTCTTAATCTGGTTACCAGTTCAACATATTTTATATCTTAGACCACTCTAGCAGAGCAGCATATGGAGCAAATCTGCAGTCTGGAGGCAGCTCTGAGACAAAGAGAAAATTCCCTTCAAAAACTCAACGCTCAACTCCATAACAAAGATGCACATCAAGGTCAACCTCATTCAATCCTGGTTGTACCTAGAGGTGAGTTAGAAGCAGCTCATTGGCCTCTCAATGTAACATGCAGCACTGATGAATAACAACTCCATAGATAGATAGATAGATAGATAGATAGATAGATAGATAGATAGATAGATAGATAGATAGATAGATAGATAGATAGATAGATAGATAGATAGATAGATAGATAGATAGATAGATAGATAGATAGATAGATAGATAGATAGATAGATAGATAGATAGATAGATAGATACCCCTATTGTACCATGGGCAACATGGTTTGGATTGGAAGCCAAAAGCTTTTGAACAATATAAATGTCAGTACTTTAATCTGCCCACACAAGTAACCGGAATTCTTCTTTCAACCTGAGGGAAGAGAAGTCCAGTTTCATAAATGCTAAACGATTCCTAAATTATGTCTGGCAGCATGGCACACATTCCAAACATTACCACTGATTGAGGAGGTGTAATCCATATTTACCGGCCGGCCGTTTTGTCTGTGTGATGTTAAAAGAGGGCCGCTCGCCAACACTGCAGAGCTCCCGCAGTCTGGATGCTCTCTCAGACCTAAAGCTGCAGCGTCTTGAGGCCGAGTTGGAGGGAGCACTGCATCAGGCTGAGGGAGCGTGTCAGAGAGAGAAGGAGCTAAGAGTTGAGCTTCAGAGACTGCAGAAGGAAGTAGCCCAGCTACAAGATGCGCAGAGACACAAAGAGGTATGGCATTTTAGCACTTTCCCAAAATAGGCGAAGTTTAGTTCTCGTAGATGACACTTTAGATTGTACAATCATAGTTTGGCAAGTGGGAGGACAGATAAATAGCCATTTGAACCTGTTTAATCAAAGAAACCACTGGAGCTACAAACCCTTGGGACATATGAAATGAAGATTAATTATGTTTTCTTGTTTTTCTTTTTATTTCTGTTTGCAACACCCATTGAACCGGGCTGCCTGTCAGCACAGCCACCATATTGGATGTGGCGTTCACATTACCCATAAAATCGTCAAATTATATTCGTAAATTGAGTCAGAATGAAATAATGCAATCATAAGCAATGGTTTGATATTAATCCATTGAGTTCCGGCTTGATGACACTTTCATCTACAAGGAGCAAGACATCTTCACAAATTGCTTCACTTTACCACATCCAATACGGCTGCGGCATCTACATACTTATAATATGTATATATACAGTAAATACTTGCCAGTGGTTTTTTTGTGCTTAGGGCTCATAAAGTACAGTAGCATCAAATATATAGACAAAAGTAAGTACTGTCTGCAATGTATCAATAATTACTGGGCTTCCCCACAAATCTGAGGTCTGAGGGTTGTGTCTGCCCTGGGGTGTAACATGAACAGGAATGTGAATAAAAAAGAATTATGAATACAAATGCTGTGAAATAATTATCTACAAATAAATTAAACATTGGTATGAGAGCATTTGTAGTTAGAAGATGAATGAGTAAATGAGCAAAAATAAATAAAAAGATGAAACCATGCTCAGCAGTGATCAGTTTGTGTTGTTGTTTTTCCCTCTCTGTATGTGTTAAAAAATCTTAGCAGACCTATCTGGGATTCTGCTTCTTACATATCACTGTGACCCTTCAGATTGTGGATTATTGGTTTACTCAAACATCTATTAAAGAAAAAGTGGTTAATGAGAAAGCCATTAAAAGCCCAGGTTTAAATGTCTCAGCTACTGCGTATATAAAGTGATGAAAAAGTACTGTTGCTCACATCTCTCGAACAGGACTTGGCCCCACACTGTGAGCACTGCGATGTAGAATGGATCAAGAAAGCTGGGGATGAACAGTAAGTTCTGTACTTAAAACCTTATCATGGGAATGCCTGAATATTGGGGCAACCATTATATTGTGTTTCAGAGTTAACCTTGCATTGGCCTACACCGAGCTTACAGAGGAGTTGGGTCAAGTCCGAAAATTGGCTGTGAAACAAAGCGAACTTCTGCGTCAACTCCCACAGGAACCCAGTAGGTGCCTACCATTGCTTTCCACAAATGTGTAGCGATAATTGATGTTGTCTTTTGGACGAATTAGTAATTTGATCAGCGCTTGGGGAAGTTGTAATTTCCCCAACCGCTTATAGGGGCACCACGTTCTGTTTACTTTCAGTTTGGAGAAACCCAACGAATAAAATCCAAATTCTCGTTTATTTATTCATAATCTGAAGTCGCCACATTCAAAGTTTGTGGTTCTTTGTATTACTAAAATAATTACTAATCTACTTGGACACAAGCACGATTGAGACTGAACTAGATTTTTTTTAAAAAACATGCATTTATTCACTACGGTCACACATACAGAATCACAATACTGTCTACCTAACTATCATACGGTGAAAAAAATAAAAATAAAAGTGAACTAATGGAAATAAGAAAGGAACAATTTAACAAGGTTGAAAGGAAAGGTTTGACTTGCCAAATCTGTGAGATGTTTGAAATGGAAGTTGCACCAGCGATATGTCAAATTGGTCATGAGACGTGCAATTTACTGGAGTGAGGTGGGTCGAGCGGAGTGGGACGATCGGATGAAGAAAGAAAAAAGAGGAAAGAAAAAAACAAGGCAAAAATAAAAATTATGAAAAATTGTTCAGCAGTCGGACGCGCGCGACACAGCTCGACTCAAGTGCGGTCGGGAATTCAGCCGCAGTTGTCCTCTTGGCGCGGGGAGATCCGCGTATCAGCTGGCCGACACCCGCTCCTGAGGCCGAGATTTGCTGCGTGTCTGCGTCCTGAGGGAGATCAGCCGTTGAAACAGCTCTCGCTGTGATGGGACTCGGAGAGCAGGTGCGGAGTGACGCATTACACTTGCGCATGTCCGTTCAACTGTGATTGCTGGGTCCCAAATGGGGTCACAAAAAAGTTTGTCGGCGGCTGTGTTGCCGACGTGGGACCACCACACAAAAAGAGAAAATATGAAAAATTTAATGAAAAAATTTAACAAAAAAAGATGTGTCCGTCTGACAGTGCGCGCGCATGCCGGCTTCGTTGCACGGCGCCTCCGGTGCGATCGCCAAGTCCGAGACACTTGGTCGTTCAGGGAACCAAGGTGCCACGAGGTTGAGAATGTGGCATGGCACCGGGAAATCTTTTCGTCAGTTCGGGGCCGGACACAGGGAAAGAGGTGGAAAATAACAGGAACAGCGGCAGAAGACGAGAGAGCGAACAATAGTCCGAGCCCGCTTTTTAAAGTGGGAGGGCGTGGACTAGGAAAGGAGAGGAGAACCGCCCTCCAACTTTAACTCGACTCAACTCCAAGACTTCTTAAATTCCAAATTATTTAAAGAATTAATAACTAACAATTAAAATTTGGTCAGGCTGGCAAGTCAAGTTCTTCCAGGCAAAACATGTTATCGTTACACATATCGATTAATCCTGCGGCACGAGGTAATTTCGTTCTTTGCGGAGTAACTAAGAACTATCTTGAGGTTGACATACAGATGACATTCTTTTCCAAAACACAAAAAAAACATACATGGTGTAAAACATTCAGTTGTGCGTACATTCACTTGTATGTGATGAATTATTTTTTTAGGTGAAATGTTTAAGATTGTTTTGTGGTTCTCAGGAGTTCCAAGTGAGGGCAGTTTCAACTGTCCCCACTTGAAGGCGCTGTGGTCACATGTAACTTTAAAGAACGCTGGAATGTGACCATCTGGGTTCGTTTGAACATCTGGTATGGTTTATCTGTTGTTTTAATTCCCCCAAACAACAGGTGGGAGGATGGAGCCCCCAATAAGACACTTTAGTACCATAAACTCGTGGTTCTGGCGGGTGAAAAGTAAACATTAACATCCTGGGGAACATAGGTGACGGATGACTTCAAAAGGGTAGAAGTCACATTTGGCCTCGTCTGGTGAGGGTGAAACAGAAGGGAGGAAGCTTATCTCTCCTCAACCCCCCAGGTTTCACCTCGCACATATTTCCAAGAATGAAATGTTTGAGGAAGGGAGGACAAAAACATTTTTTTTTAGGGTGACTGGCAGTATTCGTTACAAATGTATAGTTGATATAAAATAATAATCACTCATCAGATGATTGAGTTAAAGATTAGATAGTCCAAAATCAAAAGTAAAGTCAGTACATGTACTATATGTATGAGCACATTCTCAAGACTTTCTATCATCTCATTTCTCTCTAATATTTCATGAAATATTTATCATTGATGACAGATGTTTTTAAAATCATGTAGGATGCTCAAGACAAAGGTCTTTTTAGTTGGTCAGCACTAAGGGTAATGCTTTTTAATCACCAGTGTCCACAAAGTGTAAGGAATGTGTAAAAACATTGGTGGTCGATTCAATTACAACTCAAACAGAAAAAGAGCAAGTTTTACAGATTTTATCAAACACAATTAGCTTGCAAATATGAATAAATACAAATAACAAAAAGCCATGTGACAAAAGGTTAACTTGTAACTTAAACCAAAATTACTGCAGCTGTAACTAAGGTAGGTGGACGGAGTGCCACGGGAGCAAGATACTAAAGTTTAGTTAATAATTAAACTAAACACAAGTACAGACAAGTACACTGTTGAAAAAAATCAAGTTATCAATTAACTAATACATCCTAGATGTCAATTAAGGAAATGTTCCAGTTAAAAATCTTAATAACGCAGTGGAATATGTTGAGGACAAAATTTAAAAAAACTTCATATGATATTGCAGGCAGCGTTCCCCACAGCGTCTCCATACGTCTGTCACATCAGGGATGAGCAGAGGGCACCAATGGCAAATTTGCCAAACTTGATATGCTCTGGTAAATGCTAGGTCGTGTTGCACAGTCTTGGGCTGGAAACTTGTGGATGTCGAGCCCTCATACCACCATCATGGACTTTGTTTGTGACATTGCGAGCATAAACTTGCACATTAGTGGCCTGCTGAAGCTCCTTTTGCAAGGGTACTTAATTGCACAAAGAAGGAGGTCCTGCTTCTGGGTTGTCCCCATGCTCTGGACACTGTGCTGGGAGACACAGCGTCCCTTATTGACGCAGCTCACATTGATGAATTTCAGCAGGTGGTAATCACCTCCTCATGGTACCTGCAGTAGAGGGAACCTGACAAAATGCATTTTATTTCCATTGTTGTACATATTTTCAACTAAAACAAATTATTTCCATAGTATATAGTTAATGTAGCACTTTGACTCTTGCGCGTACACTGTCGCTTGATCGCGCCATTCTTTTTCCCATACTCGCAATATTGTGGTCTATACCAAGCGGTTCAATAAACCTTTTTCACAAAACCCGGAAGTTAAGTGATTATTGTGTGCATCAACTTCCGGTGTCATTCACAGCAACTGAACAATGCCACGGGCGAAAAATAAAAGCCACTGTATCGTACTGTGATGCTCTTCCTGCGTTTTAAACTTTATTAAAGCAGCCTTAACTTTCATTTTATTTGTTTCCCTGCGACACGGAACTAAAACAGAAGTGGATTTGAGCAATTCAGCGGGATTAAAAACAACATTTTATTATCATGAAAGGGCAGCACACACGTCTAGCATTTCACCTCCAAGGATTTCGTGTTGGGGCTAAAGTGTCAGATGCCCGAAACCCGAGGCTGTTCCAAGCTTTTATCCTTGGAGTAAATTTACGCCGCCTCCTACGAGGGAATCTGTGTTTTTGATCGATGCTGTTGCAAACAAACGAGCTCTCACCGGAAACTTGGCAGTACATACTGGGATTATGACACACGTACAAAAACACAAACACACATCACACGTTGCCATCATCGTCATTGAAAACAGACTATAATACTTGAAAAAGGTCCTTTATATATGTACTATGAATTAGGCCAATTTAGGCCTACAGCAATCTCTTAAAATAGCAATATGATCAGTTTGTGTCATGTCTGGGTAGAGCTGGCTTTGGTTGAGGGTCCCGATTGGTCCTGAGTGGATGCCTGCCCTTCCGCAGGCTGACCAATCCGGGCCCTCAGCCACTTGTGCCTGGCCCCAGGTGTGACTAATCCCCTAATTTGTGTGGGTGCATTTAATTCCCGGGTGGTGATCAGTCCCTTGTGGGATCATTGCCATTGTCACGGTCACCCCTGGAGTTTGTGCTGTCATTTTGATTTTGAGTTATACAATAAAAGACGACAGTCTAACCCGCACTCCTGCCGTGGTTCTCCTGCCTCCCTGCTTTTTGGGTCCTCTACGCCACACATCGACAGTCACCACGTCGTTCCGTGGACGCACCGTGACAGTTTGTTTACGATTGTTTTTTCTGAAATTAAGCTACGGTCGAGCTACCCCTCCCCCACAATCTCTCATAAAGTACGAAGGTAACCGCTAACTCTGTTGGCCTATTTCATAGTAAGGATATAGAGGACCTTATTTAAGTATCACAGTTATAGTTATATAGTTATATGTTTTCAATGATGATGATGGAAACGTGTGATGTGTGTTTGTGTTTTTGTACGTGTGTCCCCTTACCAAAAAGTAGTATACTTTAAGTACATAATATAGATTATACTTAAATTTACTGGAGTTTATTTTTCTAGTGTACTTATTCTTGTACTAAAAGAAAACTTTAACTTGGAACATTTTAGTACACTTAAAAGTATACTTAAGTATATTAGTAAATATACTTAATCATACTTTCAAGTATATTCTATAATATACTTAAGTACACTATTATGTATACTTGGTGGTACACTTATGTCCACAGTTTAGTTTACAGCAAAAAGCCCAGTGATGAATTGACAGGGATTGAACCAGCAAAAACTGGTACTAAAGGTTGTGACTTTAACCTCTAAGCTATCCAGCCGTATGAGCTTTAATACTTTTTAAATAAATGTAACCTATAATTCTGGTTCCTTAGCTGGCTTCTAAGTATGTACTAAAGCAGGGGTGCCCAAGTTCGGTCCTTGAGAGCCCCTATCCAGTCTGTTTTCCATGTTTCTCTCCACTAACACACCTGATTCATGATCAGCATCGTTATCAGGCTTCTGCAAAGCTTGCTGATTAGCTGATCATTAGATTCTTTTCCCTGCTGATTGTCGGTGAGATGCATTAGACTCCACCTACCCACACGCTCCAAGGAAACTGAAACAGATGGGAAAATGACCAGCAGAGGGCAGCACAAAAGAGCATATGACACAATGCACAATTTGTGTTTTTTGATGTATTTGTCTTACCACCACATAATATATTCTTTGGTGTGTTCCGTGTATCTTCTCCCACTTTCCAGTTTGTCGACCTCCCTCAGCTCCTCAGCGTCTCTCTCCCCCATCCCCCCAGTGCACTTCCCTCACCCCTGAGAGGCTGCTGCCCTCTCCACCACCTCCTGTGCACAATGGCCCTGCCTCTTACTCGCACCAGCCAACCAGCAGCAATCTTCGAGCAAAATTCCAGGGTCGCCGTAGTTACTCGGAGGTAAATTTACCCCTAATATCACTGAACTTTGCACGCATCAGATTCACTTCTTGAGTGTTTCTATTTGTATATGTCCTAGGTTTCTGACCCATCAGCCATACAGAGACTCCCACCTCGCCTCATGAGGGACCCAGTATCTACCCTGCCCAAGCCCAGGTCCCTCTATGGAGACACACATACTTATGGACAATCCAAATCCCACCTCCGGACCCCTTTGGTGGGCCTGGTCAGACCCGCATCGGCTCATGGAGCTGGTGGGGACCAAAGAGTGAGATCAGAGAGAAATGGGGGCAGCAGTCTAAGCAGCAGTCCTCATCATCGTGCGCTGGATCTGGGCTTCCCTTTGACTACTGAGGTGTCGCTGAGAGCCTTAATTGAAGTGCAGGCGGTCAATCTATACTCTATTCATACTGTTCATCGTTAATCATCATGTTATTCTCTGATGCTTGTCATGTGTAGGTACATCATTTCTGTCACCTGGATGATGGACCAGAGCCAACCCCACTGGTGACACCCCCACACTCATCAGATGATGAAGAGGTGATGCCAGTGCAAGTGAAGCTTGATGGCTCCCTATTGTCTTTTAAAACATGCAAGAATGAATAGTGTTGCCTTTTACAGGATGCAGGCACTTACGTCTCAGCAGCCACTAGTCCTCCTCGAACACTTGGACCCATATCACTTAGGGAAAAAACACTCCACCCCTTGTTCTTGTCTCAGAGAAAACCTGGCCAAATTCCATCTTTCTCAGCCCCCGAGGGCCCCACCACACTCTCCTGCCATCTGCCTGCCTACATGAGCACTGAGCATGCTCAGTCATGGCCCTCCATCAATGTGAGTACAAACCAGTATAAAGGGTACCATGAAGCAAACAAAATATTTGTTTAGAAAATGGCAAACTTCTTAATGATGTGGTATCATCCTTGGCTGGTGTCAGACACCTTTCAAAGGTTCTGTGAGTATCGCTGGTAGTTTTGGAGTTATGCTGTTGTTAACTAAAATTAATTTAATTAATATTAGTCATGTATTTTATTTAAAGGTCTCTTGCTAAGAAGACAAGAAGCTCCCTCCCCACTGCTAGGTGTTGCTAGTGTGGAGCCTCGTGGAATAAATTAATAGTTGAAGAGAGATACTTAAAGCTACTGAACGTAGAATATTTAATTTTGAATCGCTACTGCCACCTGCTGATGAAAAATGAAACTGCGCATACTTTTTTTAAATTAATTTTTTTACATTATTTTATTTTATTAATTATTTTATTTATTTAACAATTTGAAATCAAAAGCCAAACATGGCAAACATTAAGCAAACAATCATCATCACAGTACACAATCTCAAAATAACAGTAAAGGAAAAGGGGAAAAAGGGAGAAAAAAATGAAAATAATGCCAGGGATCTTAAACTAAAAAATATTAAAAACACCAAAATGAGAACACAAAATTAAGGTCTTGATAGCCTTCTTATTTTTGGAAGTAGAGATGGACTGTAAATATACATCTATCTCTTTCAAAAACAGAAGAAAAAAAAGGTTTTGACTTTACACATTTACATTCATGAATATAAAACTTAGCAAGATAAATTAAAAGATTAATCAAATAATATTCTTTTTCAAATGAATTGTCATAGTTCCAAAAAAAAAAAACATTCGGTAAGGAAAGCTCAAAATTACAAAAGAATATTGTCCAAAATAAATTTGCAAATGTCCAAAACAGATGCACAAGAGTCTTTGATTGGGAGCCACACATGGAGCAGTTCAGATCCATATCATAACCAAATTTAACAAAAAGGGATTTCACAGGAAAACAACCATGAATCATTTTGAAAGACACTTCCTTTACCTTGTTCACTAAAAAATAATTTCTGAGGAAGGGTCCAAATTTTTTCCCAACATAAATTCTTTACACGACAGTTCCAGTATGATATTGCAGGTGACAGACACAATATCAGATTGGAAAAAAGCATTGATTTTGCGATTGTTTTTATGACAGAAAGGATTGAAACATAATCTATCAATTGGTGATTCAGTGATATCAGCAATAGGAGTGTTAGCTACAACACCAACGTGACCCCTATACAGCATTAATACACCAGAAGGAATAGCATAAAAAACTACAGCAAATTGTTTAGGCGTTACAGGCATCAGAAAGTGCAGAAGAAATTCCTCATAAGTAAATAACAAATGTCTTGGTTATTCCAAATTGAGTAACGGTGTGGTGAAAAGTTATGCTTGTAAATGAGTGACCAAGCAAGCAATGCCTGTTTATGGAAGTTTGATAAGCGAATGGGGATTCTTTCAATTTTATAATTACATGACAGCAGAAATGTTAATCCACCAATTTTGGAAAAAACATAGTTCCAAATTGAGAGGATTATTCAGAAAATACCTAATCCAGTTAATTTTAAATGTTTTATTTAAGGATTCAAAATTTAAGAAGTCCCCCTTTCTCATACATATTCATAACTACACTTTTTTTTATGTAATGCATTTTATTCTTCCATAAAAAAATTGAAAAGCATCCGGTCTATCTCTTTAATGGTCTTATTATCTACATACAATGAAAGGGCAACATAAGTAAGTCTGGAAATACCTTCTGCTTTACTTATCAAGGTTCTACCTCTTAAAGACAAATCTCTAAGAAGCCACATATTAAATTTTTTTTTTTAGTTGTTTCAATAATTGGTGCAAAATTCAGGGGACTTCTGTTTTTTCATCTTTGATGATAGATATTCCTAAATATGTAACTGTGTCTTTGACAGGAATGTTCAAAATCGAGCCAACAACAGAGTCTTTCAATGCCATAAACTCACATTTATTTAACTGCACATACCCTTCTTCACATACACACTGTGCACATTACGTCACATCCGCAGACAGAAAACTATTGGCCAGAGGCTTGCAGGTGTACCCGTAAGCAAAGTGCGCATTACGTTTGCGCATGCATGAAAAAAAAAGCGAGGCTACCAACTAACCATCATTTGAATGGCGTAGATTAGAGTGGTGACAGTCTTTGCGTAACTGTACACCTTAAAGTTTGCAAGTCAACTCCCAAAGTCAGTAAACCACATGCTATGCATGTTTAAAATACATTAAATAAAAAACAGCAACTTTCCAGCGGTTGAAATGTTAGAAATCAGAGCTCATTCCATTGGATTCAATTCATTTTCAATGACCGTATGGTAGTCTAGCCTACCCACAATGCACCACGCCGCTACCCATAATGCACTGTGCAGTCGAGATGCGCACTTCGTTTATTGTGAACAACTCTGGTGTTAATCCACTAATTAAAAAACATTTCAGTCATAAATGGTCAAATAAAAAGGCTACTGTTAAGATATTTTTGGGGAAAAAGTTACATATTGAAGTTAACCCCCCCAAAAAACTCGACAATAATATGTTCTACGCAGCCCACGCCAACCTGCATCGTAGGCAAGTGACGGTACCACTCCGCCACCTGGACCCCTAGTGGAATATGAGTTAAACATCAACATCCAGCAGTTTTGATCAAGATTAGATGGCAGCCATTTTGCCGCATGCTGTCGAATGAAAATGACATCACAGTTGCTCAGGTGTCAGGTAAAAAACAATCACAGCTCAGCTTCAGAAAACAGGTGAGCTGTGATTGGTATTTGCCTGAGCAACTGTGGTGTCACGTTAAATCGAAAGCAAGTGGCAAAATGGCCACCCTCTGAGATGGATAAAAACAACTGGATTTTGCTTCATAACTCTTATTCCACAAATATATTAATCAAAATGTCATGTTTAGACTAGTGAGGTCACATATAACATATTAGTGTCAAGAAATATTTATGGTGGACTTCCACTTTAAATGATTCAAATGAAAGCACTAACTAAATGCTGCTATTCATTAACTATGCAAAATAGTCATAGCAGCTGATATGGTCATAAAATTTGGCTGGACATTTTTGGTGATCCTAAAGAATCTTAAGAATTGGAAACAATTACTTTGTCACAAACATTTAGAGAAACTTTAAAATTCATAAAATTTCAATCAAATCAAGTTCTATAATTATTATATTCAAATTTCAATCCAAATTTTATAATAATAGTAATAAAAATAATAATAAAAAAATAAAAATATTAGCTTTGGGTTGAGTTTCAATACTTTCAACTCCACATCTTCTGCTTGCAGTTATGGATGGAGTCAGACGAGAGTGCTGTGCGAAGTTGTCCTCTGTGTCAGCTGACGTTCCCAACTGGTTACCCGGATGATGCCCTCATTCGACACATCGACTCACACTTAGAAAATAGCAAGATTTGACTCTCCCAATGAACACCATTTCCAAGTACTTTTTTTTTGTCTGATAAGTTTACAGACTTACAGTAATAGCGCTTGTTTTTTTGTCCAATATGTTTACAGACTTACAGCAATAGCGCATAGTCTTTGAGTTTACATACTTTGAACAGGGCTTCTTTTTTAATCCAGACTAAAATCCAACCAGCAACCTTTTTTCAACAAATTCTTCACAGGTTATATTCTGGATGTAAAGTTATTATTTTCTTGTCTGTTTTACATTATGTTATGAAAAACATATGATCCATCCTTACAGAGGACATGATATAATTTAATGCCATAATTTTCTCTTTCCTTTAAGAGTCAACTGATGCTAGAAAAGATGCAATTGCTTCATGATATAGAAGCGAATCTCAACTAGTGAATTTGCAAGAGGAGTATGAAGAAAGCAGTTATTTTCATCTCTAAAGTCAGATTTGTATGGGATTTGTAAAAACAATGCAAATGTAACCAATAAACAAATCTGGGCAATACTAACCATTCCATGGGACCAGTACCCAAATGGCACCAAAGCAAACTAGCTAATGCTTCTTCAGCAATATTTGTTTGAAATGAAGAAAGAACAAAAAAAAAAAGAGCTACATCAAAAAAATAAAGCTACTTGTAACTTCCACTTTGTTTTTGTTTAATGAAAGTGCCTTGGTTTAAATTAAATTCACTTTTAGTTGGCAGAAGTAGGTCATTTGACAGTGATATTTGTGGCCATATCCACTATTATTGCATTCAGAACAATTGTATATTTCCAAAAGAAATTGCATTGGAACACAACAACTTGTCTTTGTGCTGTGTTCAGTTAAAGGTTGACATTAACACATAAATCATTGCCTTCACGTTTTTAGATTAGGATTTAGTCAATTGTAGAGAAACATGGTCAATGCTGCTCGAGTAGAGAAACCTACAATATTAATGAAACTGCATTATTTTTTCTCTATCACAATTAAAACTGCTGTCAAAGTGAATCATTTAATCTGTGCTTTGTCACAATGGATAAATCTGTGCAAAAATATAACAGTTTGGCTCAGTTTCATTAGCATTGCATTTTAAGATTCTACCCTTTGTAAGCATTAAAATAAATATCTATGACGTGTCATGAAGTATTCTAAATGTGCAGTTTTCGATTTGTTGCGGATTGAAATCAGTGATTCAAAGTGACTGCCAGGAGTCTCTGACTAAATACCAGTCACCACCGTGTGCATGTAGTTGCATGAGGCATTTGTAGGTCTTGTGAGACAAAAACACATTCCAACGTTGTGACTGTGATACAGAGACAAAACAATTAAAATTTGTGGCGTGCAGAGTTTAAAAAAAATGTTCTACTGAGATTGAGCTATGAAGTAGGGTCATTCTAGAATTGGAAGACATTTTCAGAATCCGCCCTTGAATTTTCAAATACTCCATCTATTCATTTACTACCGCTTATCCGGGGTCGGGTCACGGGGGCAACAGCTTTAGGAGGTAAGCCCAGACTTCTCTCTCCCCAGCCACTTCAACCAGCTTCTCCGGCAGGATCCCAAAGCGTTCTCGGGCCAGCCGAGAGACAGTCTCTCCAGCGTGTCCTGGGTCGTCTCCGGGGCCTCCCGGGGACATGCCAGGAGGCATCCAAACCAGATGTCCAGATATCTCTAAGGGAGATCCCGGATACCCTGCAAAGGAAACTCATTTTGTCCGCCTTTATCCGGGATCTTGTTCTTTCGGTAACGACCCACAGCTTGTGACCATAGGTGAGGGTAGGAACGTAGATCGACCAGTAAATCAAAAACTTTGCCTTTTGGCTCAGCTCCTTCACCACAACGGACCGATACAGAGTCCGCATCACTGCAGATGCTGCACCAATCTATCGATCTCCCGCTGCATAGTAGGCCCTCACTCACGAACAAGACCCCAAGATACTTGAACTCCTCCACTTGGGGCAGGATCTCACCCCGAGAGGGCACTCCACCCTTCTCCGACTGAGGACCTCGGATTTGGAGGTGCTGATCTTCATCCCAACCACTTCACACTTGGCTGCGAACCGCTCCAGTGAGAGTTGGAGATCACGGCTTGAAGAAGCCAACAGCGCCACATCATCTACAAAAAGCAGAGATGCAATGTTGAGGCCACCAAACCGGACCCCCTCAACGGCAATGCGGACCAAACTCTGACACCGGTCGTACAGGGACCGAACAGCCCGTATCAGGGGGCTCGGTATCCCGTACTCCCGAAGCACCCCCCACAGGACTCACCGAGGGACACGGTCGAACGCCTTCTCCAAATTCACAAAACACATGTAAAAATCATATCAAGTTGATGGACCAAATGCATGGCCACACAAAGCATTTACAGTAAACTTGTCACGTTACGTTTTCACTGTCAATATGTTTCAAAGTACTAAACAACAACTGAAGAAAAAATAAAACCATTAATTAAATATATGATTTCATATTCAGGGGTTGTAAATAGAAATAGTCAATAGTTAGGTGCTGGTAATTTGATGTTGAAATGGCATTTATATTTATATATTATTATTTTTTTAAAGACTTATTTACTCGTCTGTCAAATACCAGTAATGTTTGCTATAGTGAGTGATTCAACTCTGAGTTTTAACACAGTTCCCAGTGACCAAGAAGTACAAAAGAGCTAAAAATGTATTTGATGAGACAATTTCATCATCATTGCTAACACATGCAGTAGAAGCTCCTTTTCCCTCTCTGCTTTCTCGCAGCTTGGTGCCGGTCGTGCCCAGCAAGCCACTTCCGTTAGAAAGCTCCTGTCACTAGGATTGAGAAACTCTCAAGCAGTAAGAGAATTTATTCTGTCACTTGTCATTATTATTCACCATTTTGTTTTCAACCATCTGCATTTTACAAAGACAATGAAGGTTTTCTATTCTATCCATATTAAAAAAGTACAGCACGTTGTTGATATATATATATTTTTTTTTAAGAACTCAAAATACATTTATGTATAAAGTTGATTGAAACATAAAGCCCTGCAAGTTTATGTATACATTGACTTACACGAACGTGTGCAGTGAAGCTGAGAAAATTAAGTTATGAAGTTTAATTGTGCAGTTACTGTTACTTGGGTAATTGTAGCAATTGCTAAAGCTTGAGTCATTCATGCTAGCTTGAAGTATATCCACCATGTCACCATGCGTGTAGACATGAAGTCATTTTATTGATTAGTTGCTAAATACATTAAATATGTTTAAAGTGCTGAACACATGCAAAGACTGAGAAAAACTTAGTACTGGTTAAACTCTCTCTCACCAATTCAGTTGTATGGATTTTTCGGTCAGACTAAAATTAAAGTATTGGGGTGCCATGGTGATTCCATGGTGGGAGTCACCATGGCACCCCTATACTTTCTTCTTTCTACTTCTGTGGTGTGCTGTGGAATGTGACAGGCCAAACTCTGGGGAATATTGTTACACAAACATAACCCTAAACAAAGTGATTGTGGAGCTGGAGATGGAGTACAGATTCATTTAATTCATTAAAATCAAGAAGTAAAGCAGCTGATTATTGCAACATTTTATTACAAGCTAAACAGTCGGAGAAAAATGTGACTGGGGTTAGACAGTATTTTCCTTCACAAGCTATGACTGAAATGTCATGTAAAACATTCTCAAATCAATTTGGACATAAATCTTTGGAGTGAACGAGAAAAGGAAAAGAATAGTGCTACATTTACAAATGACATTGTGACTATGTTAAAATATAGTGTGAATCTAGTAGGAACAAGTCCAGTGAGACCTACTGGAGAAAAAACAGGACACCCCTAGTCCATATGTAAAACTTCCCATACACTTTGTCTGCCTAAAAAATACAGGAAATATGATTTAAACATTTAGAATTTGATTCAACAAAAAATGTTATAAGATGAAATATAAATATTTTTGGTAGCATACATCATCACATATAGAAAATATCAATATTTTTACCCGCACTGCTAAATGGAATGAAAGGTAAACATTAAATCAAGGGAATTTCAGTGCTCAAAGAATTATCTAAGGAGGTAGGCAACAAAGTCGGTTCAAAACATCGGGCATTGTTAAGAAATGTCTTCATTTGTTCTACAGATGGCACCTCACCACTGTGGTCAAAAGAAAGAAAGAATAAAAACCAAAAAACAAAGGTTCATGTATGCTTTCAATCTTCCTCAGCTTCTCCATCATGACAGTAGCAGCATTCTCTAATATATTCCTGTACGCTCTAGGTGGGTGTAAATCAATTTGTACAATTAACAAATTACAATTTCATTCATTTCATATAGCCGAGAACCTCGCCAAATGCATTCGTCCTACCACAGGTCGAGATTGTCAGTATTAGCAAACCCTGGTTCTTTACGCAGATTCCAGTAGTTTCCCTTGTATAGCCACACTTCTTGGTCATCCTTATCGACTTCTTTCCTGAAAATAAATAAATAAATAAATTAAAAAAATCATGCAATTTTAACATCAACTGCATTATGCAAACTAAAGACCAGAAATAAAGAAATACTTCTTTTTTTTTGTAGCATTTTGATGTGTCAAAGGTCTTCTCACCTGAAGAACCTTGGAATGTGCTCCTTCCCTTGCTTGGCCATCTCCTTCCTTCTCTCCCTTTGTTTCTCCTCCACCTCATCCTTCTTTTTGTCCGCCTCTGCTAACTTTCCTTCCTCCAACAGCCTGATAGAAAGATTGAGTGACATTATAAAATTATACTCGCATTTAAATACAAATATCTGTACTCTTGTACAAGTACTGTAGTTTTTGCTTTAATTGATCAAAAATAATGTAAAATTATGCTTACGAATGCAAAAAAAACCCACACATTTTATTTAAATTTTTTAATTGCTCATTTACATAGTTTTAAAAATAAATAAAAAACTATTTAACAACTGAACTTTTAATAATTTCAGCTTTTGCTTTTTTTCTACAAAGCTAAATTTAAAGTGAAACAACACAATCACAACAAGCATAACACAACAAATATATGTAAAACAAAAAGAAAAAAATCAGCATCCACAATTTGTGTTTAGTTTAGAATGGCACAGCGAAGCACCAAGTAGAACTGATTGGGTTTCTTCTGTCGGAAAAGATCTGCTCTGTTTTGCAGAAACATCAGAAAGATGTTGCTATAATACAGTCAGCATCCAGCAATATCAATTTGTTTTCCTTGCAGTCTGCCTTTGTGTTCTCAAAAAAAGTTTACATTTGTCCGGATACAAGTCTTTTTTTTCCCTCCTGTTCCTCATTTTCTGAACTATTCCTAACAGAGTGTTTGTGTTGTCTCTCATCATTGCTCTGTTTCTCTCTCATCGTTCTCCCTCCTCTATGAGCTGTGACTGCCGTTCCATCTGCTGTGGGTTATCATACATGACGTCACACATATTGATCAGCTCGCTCCCAATCACACTGCAAAAACTAAAATCTTAAGTAAGATATAAATTCTTAAATTTAACCTAAATTTGCTTATTTTGATTTGACAAGTTATGTTTTACTTAAAATGAAATTGTCAGGCAAGATCATTGTGCTTATTCTAAGATACTTATTACTTAATTATCTTATTTGATCAAGCATTCATGGCATTGAGTGCTAACAGCCAGTTTTAAGTACTGTGAGGATTTAAACAAGCATTTCCCACATTAAGATGACAACTAACTGTTATACATTATTAACATTTTTAATTCTTTATTTCACATATTAACCATGTTGAAATGTTTTATAGATGTGTAGAGTAGGTGAAATAGTGTTGAACTCTTCATATGATATGCTTATTTTACTGAAAAAATATTTTAATGAATCACATTGTTTTTGACATATGACTGACCTCCTCTCCTGCTAAAAAATAATGTTTTCATTTTCTCTTATTCTACTGTTGCACCTGCCATTGCGACGACGAAGATCCCGCTGGAATCCTTTGGTAAAAATGTTTAAATGTTTAGTTACTGGGCTTTTTCAAGCCCAAAGGGAAGACTGTTATACATTATTAACATTTTTAATTCTTTATTTCATATATTAACCATGTTGAAATGTTTTATAGATGTGTAGAGTAGGTGAAATAGTGTTGAACTCGGTATAATTTGACCTTAACCTTGTTTTTGTCTAAAAATTCCTTCTCAGTGTTTTGCGCACACACATTCTCTTCGTGAGAACAGATTCTGCTTTGAGAGAGCGCACACACACACACACACACACACACACACACACACACACACACACACACACACACACACACACACACACACACACACACACACACACACACACACACACACACACACACACACACACACACACACACACACACACACACACACACACACACAATCCAGTTCAATTTGTTTGTGAGATATTGTTTTGGGAAAAAAGTACGAAAAGTACCCTGAGAGTATATTTTGTCTAAAAAGATGAACACAAATGCGAACTGTGTACAAAAATTCCATTATGTAACATATTGTGTGAGAACCAATCTGTTGTGTGTTCTCCTACTGATTTGGATTCTATAAAAGCTGTATTCTGCAAAAAAGGAGGCGCACGCACTCTTGGATTGACACACTTTTTACGTGATATTCAATTGGTGTGACCGGAGATCTCCGTAATAAATCATCCTTCGAAGGAGCTTTTGTCACAAAGAAGTCTCATCTCCAATTTTTGGAACATGCAAAAGATGACAAATTATATCATCATTTAACAAACTAACCAACCTCAAAGACCCTGAACTAGGGTTTTTATGAGTTTTCTTATTTTAAGATTTTGCAAAATCTAGTAATACGATAAATGGAAAAAAAAATACAAGTATGAAAATAGATGAGTGCAATATGCTTAATTTTGTTATATTTACTAAGCTAATTTTTCAGTACCAGCTCAGTGGTCTAGTGGTAGAGTGACTACCCTCAGACTTGAAGGTTGTGGGTTCAATTCCTGGCCAGGTCATGACAAAGAAAATGGGACCTGTTACCTCCCTGCTTGACACTCAGGCTAAGCTAAGCGTAAAAAAAAATACTCATGTATTTTAAGAAAATAGTCCTATTTATTACAGCTTGAAAAAAGTCAACATTACTTGTTTTTAGTCTGAAAATACTATTTTCAAGACCGCAGTGGTTGATATGCGGCTAGTATTATTTTCTTATTTTTCAAAATCTTATAGGTAAATTTAAGTACAATTTTCTTGTTCTGTTGGCAGATAATTTTGCTTATTTGAAGTAATAATTTTCTTATTTTACTATTTTTTTTTCTTAAATTTTCTACAGTCCTTTTTGCAGTGCAGGAGTTGGCTCTTGCCATTCACTTCAAAGAGCCACGCTAAGAGACATTTCATTTACAACTGACACATATCTAATGACTAATTACTGATTAAACATCATGATTTTCATTTATTCTCCTTTATAAAGTTGCTTAGTTAGGTTTCAATTGCCAAAGGACTCTCAATTTAGGGCCCGTATATATGAGAATGCTTGCGGGTAAAAACGCGAAAATATTCGGAAAGTGGCTTTTGTTTCGGGGGCTCAAATACGCAAATATTTTAAAGCAGCCTCCAGAATAGGACACATTTAATACGCTCCACCGTTCCATATGAACGGCCAATAATTTGGCTAAAACTTATGAAAGGCTTGACTGACTTGATATTTGACAGACTTTTTGACTTGGACTTAAAACGCATGACAAGTCTTTCCTGTTCATCAGCATTTCACAGTGTGCCATTTGTTTGGATTTTGAAAGATTATTTTTATCCAGATTATTTAGAAGTGATTTTAAAGATGCATTGCTATGCTAGCGTTGACAAATTAGGTAAACGTTTAAAACAGCTACTTTAACGTAACTTGCTATAAAAAATATATATATATTATTGCAGCAGTACTTTGGTTTAAAAATTCTCACAATAATGCAGTGGAAAGTAATAGACGCTGCCAGTATACCTCTTGACTTATCACGGCCCAGCTAAATGAATTTGGTTCTATCATCAAATCCACTTGCTCTTTTGTTATCAACTCAGCAATCGTGATTTAATGTTTTGCCATAGTCTCTCAGAACTTTTTTAAAGAAAAAAAACAACATTGTGTAACAGCACAAAAATAAATTGCTAATGAGAGGAAAGGTCACTGAACTAGTTAAGCAATATTCTGGATATTTTAAGACCGTGTTTTCCAACCATTATCGTGACAAAGCACATATTTCACTTTGGAAAAAATCTTGGCACGCCACTAAGCAAAATGATAAACAAAAAGTAGGCCTACAGGTTAATATGTACCTTCTCTCATCTAGAGGAAGAGCATTTGATTGTTTTGCCTTTTTCTATACGCAGTTGGCATAGATAATACTTTCTTTCTTTTTTTTACTTAGAATTTTTTGTCAAAATAATTGACATTGGCCAATTCCCCATGGTTGAAATGTGATTCATGTTTGTTTTTCCTCATTATGCTGGTTTGATATTTCTATATATACATACATAAGAATGACCGGACTTGGCAACAGGCGGTTTAATGTCGCAGTTATTGTGGCAAACTCAAGTTTATTCTCCTACAATTACATAGTACTTTGCACTATGTATAATTTGAGACACGGCAGTTGCATGCTTGATATGAAGCCATATACACTGAATTTTTTTTTATATTTACTTGAAAAAATCTAGTAAAGTTTGTTCACATCCGAAATTCTAGTTTAACTCCTTGTGAAATGTACTTAGAATTTCTGAATGCATCAACCTTTACTAAACCTTTTCAAGTAAATATCACTCCACATTTTTTCAGCGTACATTGCAATTGTTGACAAAATACAGATTACATTTTAATACATATTTATTCTCAATATTTACCAGTGTGTCAATTTTCATTATTTAGTTTTACATTCTGGTTTGTTTATTTAAATGTAGTTGGTTGGTGACTTTACAGAGGGTGTTTTAGTTTTTACTAGTTTTAGGAATACTGTGAAGATATTGCACAGTGACATTTCAATATTTTTGCATCTCTACAGCTCATTAGTCTGTATTTGGCATTTGTGCAAATGAGTCAAGCACCATCTTCTGTGGCAAACGAGCAAATGCAGCTTGTTTTTTCTGCCACTGCAATCATAAATGCGACCTCTATACTCGACTTACATAAAACTCTTGTACGTGAGCTTCAGTTGGTTTTCTGAAATGTGTGATCCTCGACTGCATCCGTATGAAATGTGGGAATTGGCTGGACTACTTTACCTCTGGTCTGGTCTAAAACGTGTGTCTGTTGGTGGAAGGACAGCTTTCAATTCAGGTGTAAATTCATTCAGCTCTCTGGCATAGCGCGAGAATCCATAGTACTGGAAGTGGTCATCAGGCTGCACATCTGAAAAGGGACATTTAAATCAAGCTGTCAGGGCAAAAGGCAATAATAATCCTTGTGCTCGGTGTGGATTAGACAATACTTGGCTTCCAAATGCATTTTGGGGTGGGTAGTGTGTCACAGAAGATGCCCTCGTGCCAGAATCCTCCAAAACGATGGACAACCTCTCCAGCCCGGTCCAGAACCACACCCTGAACCCCATTTTTACCGCCGTCGGAGGTCCAGTACCGAGACTGCGCACAAAGAGGAAGAAATTACCAAAAGGTACTGTAGATTCATCTCCACCACCATAAAAAAAAAAAAATAAATAGATTTCCTGACCTTGACAAAAGTTATCTTGCAGGTGCAGGCATCGCTCTCTTTGTTTCTGATGACCACCTCACCATAGTGCTCCAACCAGCGTTGCTGACTCAGCACATTGTGAATGCAAGTAACTGCCTTGTTCCATTCATAGTGATCACCATACCTACAAGCATTTGCTTCGGTCACTTGGAGATAATTGAGCATTCACAACTTTAGAAGTGGCTCTTTCGGCTTCCAAGTTGCTTCTTAATTTTTTCGGGGTTGGTAATTTTTTATTTTGCAAAGTCTGCCTTCTGCACTCCACCTATCCATTAACTTCACAAGGTGTCCAAATGTTACTTTGTTTCCAGTCACTTGTTTTTATTTATTATTTTATTCGTTTTATCCAATTAGCAAATAGTAAGGAAGTTACCCTCACCTGGGTAAGGTAACATTGACAGGTCCACTTGAAAGGATCTCCACTGACTTCCCCCAAAACTTGTTCTTCCATCTTTGAGCTAGAAAACAAATGATAACTGATTACATGCCATTACAGCCAAGAAAGAAATGAAGACTGGCCACACACACGTCATTACCTTGCCAGAAGGTGAAGTTAACAGACTCTGCATGGCAAGCAGAGATAGGAGGATGGTGGCTAACCTGAAGACAACAGAGCATTAGATATGTTCCAAAACCGGTAGTGGTATAGTCTCGCCTAAAAGGAAGGTTACCTGCTCACTGACATAGCGGAAGCCTCTGTCTTCTCTGTGATTCTCATATGTTTCTCCAAGAATAGGATTGAAGGGTTTGTAGCGATTCCTCCATGATGCCCAGGCATATCCAGAAATAGAAAACCCTGCAACATACACCTGGTTGCCCAGAATAAAAGATAATTTTAAAACTGTGGTAGATTTGGACCAGGGATCAGTAACTGGCAGCCAGCCACTTGATTAATTAATAATAATAATAAAAATATATTTTTTATAAAAACCCCAAAGATTCTTAAATAAATGCCGATTAACATTCAATATGCCTTTTACACAAAAAACAGAGGGAAACGGAAAAAAATACCAGAAAAAAACAAAACGTGGACAAATATTTGGGGGGGGGGACCTGCGGATATGTGAATCCATAGGTGCCAAACTGCAAATTTGCAAGGGGCGAGTGTAGATGGCAGAAATTGCTTAGTTGCATTTACCTTGAGTCTTATACTGCCCAATACTAGAACGTGAGTAGGCCTAATAGTTTGTAGTGGATTTGGAAGACAAACATAGTACCTCAATAATATCACATTTTTGAGTGAGTTGATTTTTGTGCAAAATTGCACAAAATTAATTCTTGCACTTAATGTTTGTTTCTTGTTCTACAGTTCCTCATCCTTAAATGGTAATCGAGAAATGTGTTATTAAAAATGAAATACATTAAAAGCACGTATTTCACGCATATGCTTGTATTTCGTCCACAAAATAAAAAAACATTTTTATCATAATTCTAGTTTGGAAGTGCTTGGTCCTACAGCAGCAGTTGTGGGCAAACTTGGTCCTCGAAGGCCAGAGTCCTGCATGTTTTCGATGTTTCTCTTCTCCAGCACAGTTGGTATATGAGCAGCTCAACAGCAAGCTATGCATAAGCCTGACAATGATCCTGTTGATTGGAATCATCTTATGTTGGAAGAGGGATACCTCCAAAACCATGCAGGACTCCGGCCCTTGAGAACTGAGTTTGCCCACCCCTATCCTACAGTATGTGGCTACACAGAAGTACTGATGAAAAACTTTAGCGTTTATGTTGCCCATCCGGGAATTATATTATGGATTTCAGACTCACCATACGCTCATATGGATCATCAGTATGATTAGCAATGTCAAGCAGCTCAGAGTATTCCAGCTCTTCTGACACTCTCTGCAGCAAAGACAGAGGTTCATTGAGAGCCACGGGCATGGAGACCCTCGAAAGGTCCTTGCCAATGTTGTTGTACAGGATGGTCATGATGCCAATGTGGCTGTTGTCCGTTCCTGGGGCAGGGATGCAAGTACGACGACCTGGATCATAGTAACACAATGCTCAATGCTCATTCATTTTTTTTAATCAAAACATAAGGTGAATTTATTTCTAGTCTCTATAGCGCTACAACAGTGTAAAATGACACCAAGTCTTGTGATGGACAATCCCTATCTTTAGAAGCAAAACTTAAAACGATATCATTTACTTTAAACAGATAACTAACAGTTAACGGCAGTGAGAATGTTTTCCCTTGCTTTAGCTGCGTTAAACAACAAGTTAAAGTGACTCAGGGCAATTGTGGGTCTTTAGGTACATTAGTGTACTCATGTGACAAAACTAGCAACAATGATACCTGTGTCAGACACCGGGGTGGGTTTATCAGTTGCATTCCTTAGACTGGCTCTGTATTTGAGGTTGGCACTGGCTGAAGAAGACAAAAGTGAGAAGTATTTAATTTTTACGTATTTTGCTTATTCAAGTTTTTCTGGATTTTCTGACTTCTCTCTTGGATCAAATAAATTGGTTCTCTGTCGATGTGATAAACAACAGCCAAGAGTCGAAATGATAATTTCATGCCAAATATATTTCATTAGCAACATTTATTAAATAATTTATTACAGGCTGTAATGGTTTCGTTGGGTTTTGTTTTGATATTGAACATGTTACTTCTTATTCAGGAGGAGCTGAGTCTCTGAAATATGCCAATAACCCACTGAGGGGCGAATGTTTGCAAGTGTTGGGGAAGGTAGTTAATGCGCGCTCCCATCAGGGTTTGTTCAAGTTTTGCAAATGTTCGCCGGACGTTCACTTAGAGCAGTGGTTCTAAACTGCGGGCCTCCAGGTACCCCTATCCAGCCTGTTTTCCATGTCTCCCACAGCCAACACAGCTGATTCAAATGATCATCAAGCTCTGCATGAAGCCTGATCACTAACCTCAGCTGTGTTGGCTGAGAGAAACATGGAAAACAGGCTGGATAGGGGTACTTGAGGACCCGGGGGTTGAGAACCAGTGACTTAAGAGTTTTAATGGTTTTTGTTGTCGTACCGAAATTTTTAACTGTTCAAAACTTTCTAGCGACAAGATAAACCATTAAAATTGGTTTAGAGAATGTTTAGAAAACATTTATGAAAAGTTGCAATCTTCAGGGAACCTTGATATGAAATAAACAGTGTAGTGTTGCAAATATTCATCCCTCAGTGGGATATGATCTTTAGGAATTACGTAACCTTAAGCAACCCATTGATTAATTATTTCATTTTTGCCTTCTGGGAGCGGCTAATCCAAGTGTTTTTTGGCTCTAAATTGGTGTACAGTAGTCGTGTTTTTGAATCAGTCAGATAGTGACATTATGGAGCTGCTACATCAGTACTTTTCAAAGGGCGGCGATCGATATTTTACCAATTACATGATCACAAACAGAAAATACAGTGAATAACATTAGGACAGGCGTATCATAATGTACATGTCAACCGGGGATTGACGCCCCTGCATTCACACCAACTAAAGAGCGAAAACATCAGGCACTGTATGTGGTTATTTGTGTTATTCCCTTTGGAAGGATAGGAAACACTCACCATGTCCTTCGTCAGGCTCGGATGTGCTGGTGGTGGTGATGTCACTCAGTCCTGATTCATCCGAAGCCTCTGCTTCAGAGGAGGTGTCGCATATGATCACTTCATTGGCATCAAAATACATGGAATCAGCCACTGAGGGTGCACGTTGACTGTGACTAAAAGATGGTGTCCTCTGCCCAGAAGAGAACGACAAAAGGTGATTTTGAGAACTGCATTTAGAAATACAGGGTGTTGTTTACTATAAATGAATATTGAAACGACAGAGTTGGTAAAAAAACAAACAAAAAAAACATGGGAAAGATCAACAAACAACAAATTCTAGGACATTAAGTGTTTGATTGCATCGTAGGGAATGAATCACTCCAACATGGTATCAGTCATGATTAACAGATGGTAAATTTTAACCAGGTGTGCATGCCTATTGAAAAGGTTAAGACACCAGATTCAAAAGTGTGACTGCATTTGAGAGCAAATAATTTCCCTGGAGGCTGGAGAAGTATTGTCTTGTTCAAGAACTCATTCAAACTTAATTCTAATTCAATCCGTCGAGTGAATATACTGAATGAAATCACTTCAGGAAGTGAATTGGGCCTTTCTCACTTCAGTTGAGCTTTGTTGTCCCTCAGAGGAGTGCAAGCTGGTTCTTACAGTTGAGAGTGTGGAGACAGGGAAACAATATTGTGGCATTGTTTGGAACAGGAGCAACTGGAAAATAAAACAAGCATGCCTCTTCTCTCGCTACCACTTTGGACCAAATGCCAGAGACAGATGACACATTCAAGTGTGCAATAAGTGGAACAAGTTGCTGACGTTTAACTTCCAAGTTCGTCAATTAGAATTTTGCAAAACTAATGAAACGTGGCAGATGGCAGAAAAATATCAAGGTTATCCTGTTATCTTTATGTGATGCAAAAATTACCTATGGTGTTTTTTTAGTTTTTTTTTTTTTTAACCACAATTGTCATCAAGCATCAGTTTACTATCAGTTTCTCTACACTTAAACTGATCAAACCACACCAGAAAAACT
Organism: Vanacampus margaritifer; assembly: GCF_051991255.1. Lineage (NCBI taxonomy): Eukaryota > Metazoa > Chordata > Actinopteri > Syngnathiformes > Syngnathidae > Vanacampus > Vanacampus margaritifer. The sequence goes on from NC_135433.1 coordinate 55,848,717, forward strand.
ATGACAGCCAAACACTTGAGCAGCTTACAATACTAAATATTGACTCTGAGGGCAAAATCTGTCAATATGGAGATTTTTTCCCCACACAATTTGGCACTCAGCATGGAAACAGGAGACACATGCTTTTGGAAATAATAGGCAAATTGTGTAAGATCTAAATACTAAAACAAGACTATTCCAAAGTGTGTAACGTTTAGACAGCCTTATTCAGTGTCTTACAGAAAAAATAACTTTAAAATGATCTATATTCTACTTTTGCATTTCAAAACCTGCCTTTAGTTGAGGCCCAACACCTCTCTAGATTTGTTGGACAGACAAGAAAATATAAAAGCCTTTCTATCTTACTTGTATGCATTTCTTTTTAAGATGTGGCTTAACCTAACTTTACTAACCAATGTGGCCAAATTAATTAATTTTGTAAATTATTAAATATTGTGTCACTTTGTTTTGAAATTAGTATTATATATAATTATTGCACATTCCATTTTGTACAATTGTGTTCTGAGCAGAAACCTTTAGATCATGTTTATTTTGTTAGATCTATTTAATTAGGTAAAGTCTACATTAAACAATGTAAATACATTTAAATAACACAAATATATTGCTGTAGGCTACATATATTAATAATAGAGTATAGGCCTCCTCTAAAAATAAATCTGCCAGTGAGGTTGATGGGTCAGGGAAAAAATGGACGCCAAGCAACAACCTCTGGTGCTCCTTTGAGAACCAGAATTACATTGCTATTTGCACCTCTGATTATAACAACATACTGTGCACACACATAACCAGCTGATTGTGAGAAGGCTGAATACTTACCACTGTAAACTATATTCACTTTAAGATAAAAGATACTCAGCAACAATTCCCTGAAAAACTATTAGTGATGTGCGATGAGGAAAAAAATGGTAGAAAGATTAGACTCTTGTACTTTGTATATACTGTATAAAGATCTGTAAAAAGTTGGGCATGAAATTTGTCACTATATAGAGAACACAAGAATGGATTATTGGCATTAATATAGCAAAAATAAAATTACAAACTGTCCTTCAGACACATGCACAACTCTGGCAGTGTACACACCTGGTCTGCTTGGACAGTGCAGAAGGATTCCTCAGTAGATTCCGAGGACAAGGAAAGTGAATGGACTTTGGTCAGATGAGACTGTATGTCAGACTAACACACAGGAACAGCCCCGACACATGAGAAAGAGATGAGATGGCTTTCTGCTTGCAACTCATTGACAATATATGACCATTGTGTGCTCTATGTAGAGAGTATCCATCACCAATAGTTTCTCCTATTCAATTTACGAGCAATTCCATTCCCATCTAGTAAATATTAACTATAAAGTACATTAAAAACGATCTAAAAACCCTACCATTCAGTGCCATTAAAATGTATTTGCCTTACTCTAAACTTCCTAATTTTTTTTGCCGTTTACCCACTTTAATTTCAAAGATCAGCAAACAAATCAGAATATGAGACAAATGTAACACAAGTAAACATAAAATGCATTTTTTAAATTGTGATTTTGTTCATTGAGGGGAAAAAATGCTATTCAAAGCTTCCTGGCCTTGTGTACAAAAGTACTTGACCCCCTTGTTATAACCTGAATTATTGTAGCTCTGACTAATCACATTTTTTTGGGACAGCTGAGTTCATTTTGACCGACCACACGCAAGCTTGATTAGCTCCAGACATCTTCAATCAAGAAATCACTTATAAAGAACCTGTCTGACAAAATTAAGTTGGTCAAAAGATCTGAAAAAAGTTCAACAGAATGCAGTGAGCCAAAGAAATACAAGAACAGTTTAATCCATCAGTCTGGTAGAGTAATTCCAAAAGATGAAGGCCTCGAGCAAGCTATGGTTATACCAAAATTGAGAACACATGCAATAGTAGTGAACCTTCCCAGCTATTGGCCAGCCTCCAAAAATTACCCCAAGAACAGTGACGACTCATCCAGGAAGTCACAAAAGGACCCAGGATAAAATCTAAAGAACTGCAGGCCTCCCTTGCCTCAGGTAAGGTCAGAGTTCATGACTCAAAAATAAGGCAGAGACTGGACAAAAATGACATCCACAACAGAGTTCTAAGGTGAAAACCACTGCTGAACAAAAACAATATTGCTTTTTGTTGTTGTTGAAAAAGCAACGATTCACAATACTTTGGGGAGAAATTCTATGGACCAATGAGATGAAAGTTGAAGTATTTGGAAGGTGTGTGTGTGTGTCAGACCAACGCCAACAGTCAAACATGTTGGTGGTGGTAATAGTAGTATGACTGTCTGAGGCTGCTTCTCTTCTTCAGGACATGGACAACTTGCTGTTTTAAGAAACCATAAATTTTAAACAAAACCACAAATTCTGCTCTTGACTTGAAAATCCGGAGGTACAATGTTCAGCCATCCATTTGTGACCCCAAACTGAAGTGCACTTGGGTTCTACAGCAACAGGACGATGATCCGAACCACACCAACAAGTCAACTGCTGAATGGCTTTAGAAAGAAAAAATAATAATAATATTTTGGAGTGAATATGCATGATTATAAAAAAAATGCAGCTCATGATCAAAAACACTGCAGTGTTGCCGAAATGAAGCAATTCAGCAAAGAAGAGTAGGCCAAAATATGTCCACAGAGTTGCGAAACACTCATTGCCAGTTACAGAAAACGCTTTATTTCAGTTGTTGCTGAGGGTGACCCAACCAGTTATTAGGTTGGGGGGCAAATCAATTTTCCACACAAGGCCAAGTTTCATTGAATAGTTTTTTTCCTTAATAAAATAAATCACAATTTAAAAACTGCATTTTGTTTACTTGGCCTTTCTTTGTCTGATAGTTATATTTTTTGATGATCTTGAACATTGAAGTAGGGTTTAAGTGTGCAAAAATAATAATTTGAGAATAGAGCAAATACTTTTTCATGGCACTATACAGTACCATCAGAATCAACATTTCTCAACAGCTACCCAAAACAAGCTGAACTTGTGGTGATCAGTGGAAAGCACCTTTACAATTACCAATACACAATATATGTATAAATATGTAAAATCATTTTGAATGAACATTCCAGGCAACTTAAAGAGCTTATTGGCTGTGTAGCATGCTGCTCCCAGTAAGATTGAAAGGTGTAACCGTGACATTCAGTGATGGAAGGTTAAACATGAAACAGAGTTTATGCTTGCCTTTTTTCAGCTAAATGGGCTGGAAATCTTCATGGCTGCCAGTCACATTTGACATCTCAACAACATGCAATAATGAAAGTACAATCTCGGAATAAATACCAGTTGCTGGTCAAAAAACAGCTATGCATAAACTCTGGCATGAAAGAAATAGCATTAGCAAGCCCAGAAGAAAACCTATGGAAAACCTAGCAGGAAGGGTGAGGAGCAAACAGCTGAATAAAGCCACAAAAAACTGCCCACTCTGTGTATCTTTGTGATTAAAGAATTGAGTGCTTGACCAGGTTACGGAAAAAGGAAACAACTGTGATGACTGGTGCTTCCCTGCCAGAAAAAAAATTAAAAACAGGCCAAACTGGCTTAGCAGTTTCATGCTGCACCTCAATAGCTCAGACAAACTGACGGAAAGGGATGGGCTCTTTTTTAGTGTGCATGCAGATAGTGTCAACTTTTGGATGTGTAAGGATATTAGCGTATATATACAGTGCTGCTCAAAAGTTTGTGAACCCTGCAGGCATGGTCAGATATTTTGTTTAAAATATTAAAATAACCTTATTAAATGTTTAGTCATTCCCCAATCTACAATGCTAACATTGAAATAATGGATTGAACAAAAAGAATGATAATATTGCCATTCATTATTAAACAAAAGTTGTTGATTTAAGAAAAACTGCAAAAGTATAAGAACCTCTCACTTAATCGGACATTGCACCTCTCTTTGCAATGATAACTTCATCCAAACACTTTCTTTAGTGATTTATCAGTCTTTCACATATACTTTGGGGAATTTTTGCCACTCTTCCTTGCAAAATACAGCCAACTGGGAGAGGCTGGATGGGCGTCTAGTATAAACTGCCCGCTTCAGGTCCACAGTATTTTGAAAGAATATAAGTCAGGATTTTAACTGGGCACATCCAGAACATGAATCTTGTTGTTCTTCAAACATTCCTTGATTGTATTGCTGGAATGCTTCGGATTATTGTCACGTTGCATGATCCATCGTCTACCAGGCTGTAACTTCACAAAGGACGGCTTCAGGTTATGTTCCAGGATTTCACAATATTCCTCTGAATTCATGCTTCCCTGGACTATGTAGAGTTGTCCAGGTCCTGAGGATGAAAAGCCAGCCCATAACTTAACATTCTCACCACCCTGCTTCACTGTAAGGAGAAGGTTCTTTTGCTGTTATGCAGTGTTGACTTTTCACCAAACTTGACTGTTTTAGTTGTGACCAAACAGTAAAATTTTGGACTCTTCTGTCCACAGAAGGGACTTCCAAAAAGCTTCAGTGTTGTCCAGGTACTCACTGGCAAAGTTGAGATGGGCAGCTTTGTTTTTTGTGAGCATAGACTACTTCTACCTAGCAAGTCTTCTATGAAAGCCTTGTCGATTTGACTTTTCTTCTGATTGTTGAATCATGCACATTGCACGTGTCCCAGATGCAGCAAAAGAGGTCTGCAAATCCCTCGATGTGATGCACAGGTTGGCTTTCACCTGAATTATCATTTGTCTTGTGGGTCTTGCTGATATTTTAGAAGGTCGTCCACTTCTAGGGAAGATTGTAGTGATTTTCAGTTTTCTCTCGTTGCAGATGATCTGCTTCACAGTGGAATGATGAAGCTCATATTTTTTTAGTGCTGTCACTACCCACTTCCTGAGGTCCCCTGAGATTTCTCTTTCTCTCAGCATGACTGACCTGTTTAGGTTCACCTGGGTAAGACTCAAGTGATGTGGTTTTGTCTCTGTTTCAGTCAGTGATGCACAATTTCTTTGCTAAACCCCTCATTTCATTGGTCCATTTAAGTGGTTAGTTTAGCTACCAATTTGTCCTACCTGATCCTACTTGACTGCTTGTCTTAAGCAAAGCAGCTCAGGGTTCACTTACTTTTGCACCCACATGAATTGACCTAAAACTCCTTTTAATTTTGTTTTGACTAAACAATTAATAAATTTTTTTTAAAAAAGAACAATACATTGAAATACTAAACCTACACTTGTTTCATATAAAATATAATGGTTCAGATTGAAAAACAAAATCTGGTTGAAACCATTGGAAAAATCCAAATTGCCCAAGAGGTTCACAAACATTTGAGCAGCACTGTACACACACACACACACACACACACACACACACACACACTAAATCCAGTTCAATTTGTTTGTGAGATATTGTTTTGGGAAAAAAGTACGAAAAGTACCCTGAGAGTATATTTTGTCTAAAAAGATGAACACAGCTGCGAACTCTGTACAAAAATTCCATTATGTAACATATTGTGTGAGAACCAATCTGTTTTACTTATTCATGATGGGAGGAGAAATAGGTGTTCTCCTACTGATTTGGATTCTATAAAAGCTGTATTCTGCAAAAAAGGAGGCGCACGCACTCTTGGATTGACACACTTTTTACGTGATATTCAATTGGTGTGACCGGAGATCTCCGTAATAAATCATCCTTCGAAGGAGCTTTTGTCACAAAGAAGTCTCATCTCCAATTTTTGGAACATGCAAAAGATGACAAATTATATCATCATTTAACAAACTAACCAACCTCAAAGACCCTGAACTAGGGTTTTTATGAGTTTTCTTATTTTAAGATTTTGCAAAATCTAGTAATACGATAAATGGAAAAAAAAATACAAGTATGAAAATAGATGAGTGTAATATGCTTAATTTTGTTATATTTACTAAGCTAATTTTTCAGTACCAGCTCAGTGGTCTAGTGGTAGAGTGACTACCCTCAGACTTGAAGGTTGTGGGTTCAATTCCTGGCCAGGTCATGACAAAATCCAAATTGCCCAAGAGGTTCACAAACATTTGAGCAGCACTGTACGTACACACACACACACACACGAGTATGAGGGACTTTGAAAATGTTACACTACCTAAAAATACTAGAAAGTAGTAGTAATCCTTGCAAGTGAACTTTTCGGGATGCTCATTTTATAATAATTTTTAATCATGACATTCACTTGCTTCCAGTTAACAGTCATCTGTGCAATGTTCCAAACAGGTGTTTGTTTTGGAGGGTTTTTAGCATTCCTCAATTTTCCCAGTTTTTCGTTACCACGGTCCCAGCTTTTTTTTGGAATGTATTACTGTCTCACTTTAATTTAATGACTACATTTTTTAAAAAAGGTTCATCACTTTAAACATTAAATACCTTGCCTTTGTAGTATATTGAATTGAATACCGATTGGAAAGGATTTGCAAATCAGTGTATTTAATCATTTTTTACACGACTCAACTTTATTTCAATTAGGGTTTGTACTTTGGTCACCATGGCAAGGTCTGTTCCAAGTGGAACCTATCCCGTTAAACCACTGCGATTGCTCAAGTTTCAGGATGGTACACCAGGGCATGCAAATGG